>NC_139331.1:30014607-30192107 GCF_056507025.1 Lutjanus erythropterus | reverse complement strand
TCTCTGAGCATTTTGGTAAATGAACCTTTCCTGAGTCTTGCTAAATTTGACATTATCCAGCCCTAACAGCTTGTTTCTTGCTACTGATCCCTCCCTCTTTAGCTTCCTATTTGTCTGTCACATGACTCATGCCATTAACTTATCTGGCCCGATGGTAACCCAAACACTTCTCAGCACCAAACTGGTTTGAATTTTGTAGTGCTGCACTGGTGTTTGGGAACCAGTGGGTGTGGTTCAGGAATAAACTAACACATCTACTTCATCCACTGTCAGGTTGACGGGTCACTGTCTGTGGAAAACAGCCAAGATGGGGAATTGATTTGGTGGCTCCTAAATAATGGGTGCTGGGTCTGTGTGTGTGTATGAGTGTGTGTTTGTTCCTGTACTTTTATTTTTGATAACCAGATCAGTGCAGTGGCAAAGATTAGTGTGTGTATAGTGACTTGATGATTTGACACTGGGACAACCCCAAGCCCTCACAGACTACCTGTGAATGCACCTAAAAGTGTGTGGGTCTGTGAGGGTGGACATTGGGATGGGACCATTTACATATGTAGACATATGATGCAATGTGGTGTCTGTATATATGCCTATAATGCAAAAAAATAAGCACGACATATAGAATTACTTGACTATAAAATTACTCAAAAAGCCAAACAGTCATTTGTACTATTTTATTCACCTCATTACTGGTTGTATTTGATTTCCCTTCTCTGCATTGCATTGTCTGATTTTGCCTTGTGGTTAGACCACGCTTGAGTGAGCTTATGAAAATGCGACATACAAATCATATAAAGTCTCATTTTACATGACGTCCAAGGTGTGAAGAGATTTAACATGAGTGCAGTAACACATTCCAAGGTGTCCTGATATACAGAAATAGTCACGGTTTTCTGAGCGTTATTATCTGGTAGCACAGCACCAAGCAGCTGAAGTTACCTGCAGGGTATCTGCAGTCCTATTTTAGAAGTGATGGGCAGTTTTTTTTTTTTGAGGTGTCTTGCTGTAACATTTTAATGGACACCTTTCAGCCAACCAGGAATGAATGGTTTAATGTCAGGCTATTCCATTAGCTGGTGTGTCCTATACTGACAGGCAGAAGTCCTCTGAGTGTCAGCATTTCAGGTGAATTACTCCTTTAAACCTCTTATAGGATTTGGACTTAATGTCCGGTAAGACATAGTATTGCTTTGAATCATAAATTAATTAATGAAAGGCTCTGTCTGTGAGTGTGTGTTTGTATGCTTCCATGCAATTAATGGGTTAACAAGGTAATGCTGCATTTTTCCTCCTTGCTGCATTTTCACCCTCTGCTATGTGTCTGTTTTCTTTCCCACCTTCTTATGGCATGGTGTGCTTGTGTGTGTGCCTGTTTGTGTGTGTGTGTGTCTGTGTGTGTGTGTGTGTGGGGCCTTGTGCATGTGTCCTACCTCTACACCTGCCTGCCTGTTTGCCTAGGGCGAGGGAATCACTATGCCTACTACGCCTATCGGCACCACGAAGGTAAAAAATCCAACACACCTCCTCTGTGTCTGTTGCAATGGCTGATGGGATTGTTGTGGGGAGGTGCAGTGACCCCTGACTCCCGATAATGATCGAACACACCCCCGCTAAATGTTGTGTCTGTGTTGTACTTGCAGTCCCAGTAGGATTACTGCATAGGTTTCTCAATAAACATGTTAATTCTGGTCAGAGAGTTTAGACAAAGTTACAGAAAGTCAATTCACTTATCCTTTACACTGACCAGTGTTATGTTCTGCCTGGCATAACAGCCTTTAACAATACACAGTTTAAAGGAATAGTTTTAGAATAAATGCACTTTCTTGCCAAGAGTTAGATGAAGTTTTATACCACTCTCATGTCTTTGTGGTAAGGATGAAGCTAGAGCCAATTAGCTTAGCTTAGCACAAAGACTAAAATCAGGATGGAACAGCGAGCTTGGCTCTGTCTAAAGTTGGGATAGGTCTGATCCAATAACGAACCAAATCCTAAGGTTACAAAATCGACCACTGATAAGCGAAAATAAGCCAAGTGGCTTTAGCTTAATTTTTACAGTACAGACATGAGTCTAATCAGTCTTCTCATCTAACATTCCCAAAGTTAAGTGAGTAAAATTTGGGTTACAGTTTTAGAATGAAATGACTCATTCAGTCCCCTAACCATTTGATGAAAGCTCATATAGTTTTTGTTCTCACTGCAGCAACTACAGAAGTGAACTCTGGGAAATGCAAGTTGCAGATTTGTTCTTAATCCTCATTATATTACTGCAAAAGGCCAAGCTGTCCTGGTTGCCTTGTTATATTAGATTTCTGATGATTTATTTCAGCATTATTTTTAGAAAGTGGTTCTGAGGTTTTGTGATACCCGTTCATTTTGTCCCAGTTTTTTTTTTTTTCTCAGAGAAGCCAATGTTTCAGCCTTTTTCTTTGGTGAACTAATATGCTTTGCTTTTACTAAACTCCTGTTTACTAATAATCAATAACTGCTCTGCAGCCCCACCAGCCACCCACATTTTTTTTTGCCACATTAGCAGCATACGTATATCCCGGTATACTCAGTGTGTATTGACTCTTTCCTGTTGAAGTGATGGATGAATTCTTTGCTGTCAGCTTTGTGTGGAGAGTCAATATGAATGTGTGAGGCTGAATGTGTACACCACATTACTTCCTGTTTTAAATATGATGTGTGGACCACCCTGCCCGGTGCTAAATGTGAGTGGTCGTATGTGTTTGTGTGTGTCTAGACGGGTCTGACTCACGAGACAAACCAAAGCTGTACCGGCTTCAGCACAGCATCACTGAGGTCGGCTCAGACTGCACAGAGGACGGAGCCATCCAGGTAACTACACCAAAACACTCACAGCTGTTTCAAGTCAAACTGAAATCTGAAGTCTCCTCACTTACGGTGTAAAGAAATTTACACTATATAATTGTTTTATAAATCATTTTTCTAAAAGAGTTTTTGGACACATTTGTGGGAACATTTATTTCTCTGAGAGCCACGGTTGCTAGGAGAAGCAACTTCCCTGTTGATCATCACTATAATAAGAGTTTTGTTCTGACCTTTTTCATTAAGCCACCATGTATTTTTTATGAATTCCTAGCTTCTTATCCTGATGTTGCTGCTGTAATGTGTGTGTGTGTGTGTGTGTGTAGTTTCTGACGTACCTGCCATTGTTTGTGTGCAGCTGCTAGGTCCGGGGATTCTGCCCCACCACTGCAACCTCATGCACACTGAAGGTATGGTGACTGTGACACCACACGGCCCCGATGCTGACACCTTTGTCGACGGACAGCGGGTTACCGAGACAACGGTGCTGCGTTCGGGCTCCACCCTCCAGTTTGGTTCTGCACACGTCTTTAAGTTTGTGGACCCGATGTTCGACCAGGGAGGGAAGAGGGAACCAGCCGCCATGATGAGGAGCCGACACAAGTCTGGGTGAGAGAAAGGAGAAGGCTGTGTGTGTGTCAGAGTTGTGTCTTTGCTTTCTTCTTTCCCCTTTTCCTCTTCATCTTCCTGTGATTCCTCCTCCTCATCCTTCCTGCACACTCTTTTCTGAAGTTTGTGAGCAGAAAAAAGAAGAAGAGGGTGTTCTTGTAGATGAAGGGCGCAGAGGATGAGGTTTGGTGTTGGCAGGCAAAGCGGGAGAGATGAAGGGAAGGAAAAAGGGGGAGGAGGGAAGTCTGGGGTTGGACGAGTGGAGAGAACGGGGGAAATGAGAGGAGAGGAGAGGAAGAGAGCGGAGGTCTAGGGTTATGGCAGGCAGGCTTGCCCTCTAATCTGATCAACATGGTGTTGGGTGTGGCCTCCTGCTCACTGTCGTTTCACACACTCACAGGAGACAGAAAGAGGGAGCACAGCAGATAAGAGCAGCTGGTTAGGGATGAATGAAGGACAAGAAAATTTGAATTACCCTTAAATGATTTGATGGATGACTAACACTGCGAGAAAGATAGAGGCGTGTAAGTAATCAATGCTGTAACTCATTCCTCTGTGTGTGTTTCTGCATGAATTAGTTCCTTTCCATGATTGAAGACCAAAACTAGAAGTTGCACGTTCCTTTTTTCTGTCGTATAGCTTGTCATCTGAAGTATTTTTGAAGTCTTCCATATAACTTTCTGAGGTGTTTCTAAAGTACTGAACATGTTTTAAGTCCATGGCAGAGTGTTTTGGTAGATTTGTCATCATAATTGCTACATCAGAATGAAACAAACCTTTTACTCAAGTACAGGATTCAACAAAAAGGATTGTCTGCTTGCCCGGCGCAACTAAAATGCCATGTTGGGCAAGTAGATCTGGCAGTTCATTTGCCCAGCAAACTTAGTATTTTGATCTTCGATAAACTATTAAAGAAATTTTTCAAACAAAATGGAAGAAAAGTGAGAGATTTCCCGCCTTTCTTAATTTATTGTCATATTAAACTGAATATTATGGCGTTATGGACTGACAAAATGAGCCATTTGAACCAGCAATTGTTGGACATTTTTGCTTGAGAAATGACTGATGATGATTAATAGATTGTCAGAATAATGGTAACTAATATTCTTTTGATGGACTAATGAAGAGACTTATCACTGCAGTTCTAGTGTGGTCTGTAACAGGACACCATCTTCTTCACAGTATTTGAGAGTCTTTGTTAAAGGTTTGCATTCCAAAGACTCCATCAGGTGATTTTGATTAACACCTCAACCACAGAGGAAGATCTAATCAGTAGACCGAAAACCTGTAGTCCTTGTCCTCTGAGCCTTCTCTCTGTGTTTGTTTTTTTGTCATTTTACTCTTGTTGTGGAAGATTATCATTAACATTTCATGTTCAGTTCATTGACCCACATATACCAGCATCTTTTCTCCTGTTCTGGCGCTCTAAGAAAAGTGCTGATTGGCCCATGATGTGCCCTCAATGTTTAGCATCCATTTGACACCTGGCATTAAAATGGGATCTGTATCTGGATGCAGTAACCAAATTAAATGATCTGATCTTTGCCTTTACACTTGGTGTTTTGAATGCATTCTTGTCATCATCATTGATATCAGAACTCTGTCAGCAAAACCTTTATGTGAGTAATTTGAGGTGGCAGTAAATCAGTTGTGAGTTGTTAAATTAGGGGACATGGTGCCACTTTGCATTAAGAAAACCCCTGTAAGTGGTTTATAATTAGGTTGTAAACTCTTTATAAATCATTAACAAGCTGCTACAACACATTAGATAAAAAAGGCAATCTTTTGCTTGCCAGCCTGCATTTATCTGCACTGTTAAGCCTTAGATCTCATTGCTCACTTATCTTCCTTTGTCTTCTTCATCAGCAGCATGTATACCTGTCAGCTTCATCAGATACTTGTTAATATGTCACAGCATTTTTATACCATCAGTATTTCCTAATAGTCAAAAAGTTAACATATCAAATTACCAGATTCATACACTTCAGGCTTGGGCAGTTTTGTTCACCTGGACATTTTCAGCATGCACCCTGCGTTATTGCTTTTTTCCTTATCTGAATAATGTGTCCGGATACAGATTGCATTTTAATACCAGGTGTAAATGGGGTGTCTTTAAACTCAAAATTAAATCAAATGGGTTGCTGCTTAAATCCGTCTGTTTTAATTTATTTCTTTCCTGTGGGGGTGTAAAGCTCTAACCCACAGTCATTACCGCCCAGACAACAGGGAGAGGGATAAAAGAAAGTGATGGAATTGTACCACTCCCTGTAAAAGTCTCTGTAATGTCTGGCGAGTTACATTAACACCAGCTGTCATTTTGTGCAGCTCAGTGTCGCTCCAGTCTGGAATATAAGCCTGATGTTGTGGATGTGGATCCCTGTGGTTTTCCGGGCCGTTGTCCAACGGTTCTGCTGCACAAACTTACAAGGATACCTCGTTCATTTGAGCCGGAGACGCATCATGATGTTTAAAACGATTAGAGCCACAGTTTGGCATGATAGCTGCTTTTTAACATCAGAGCTATTTGGCAACCGGGTTTTGGCAGTCGAACAGATGATCTTGTAGTGTCGAGTGTTCAGAACTTTAATCTCCTGCCTCACAACAAATATTTCACATCAGTCAGTGAAAGAAAAAAACTTACCGGAAGTCTGGAAAGAAACTTAACCCACCACCATTTTTGTTTTGATTTCATGTCACTAGTTTCCAGTTGTTTTGGATATTATCAATTTTAATGGCATCCAGACATTCTTAAGTACATTGAATAAACTTGTTGGTGCCACGTTTAAGCTGTAATTCAACATTAAATTTTATAGGTTTGCTTTGTTTTTTTTGTTTGACAGTTGGTTTGACTTGGTTATGATTAACAGAGGTGATATTGCAGCTACCTGGGGCTGGAAAGTACATTGATATTATATTGTATCGAGACGTGACTAGATTTCATCTCAGATTTTGGATATCATTGTATCATGATATGGCATAAGTGATGTCTTTCCCTGGTTTTAAAGGCTGCATTACAGTAATCTTATGAACTTACCAGACTGTTCTAGCTGTTCTGTTATCTGGCTTTACCCACTCAGTCATTATATCCACATTACAGATGATTATTGATCAAAAATCTCATTCTGTTAATATTTTGTGAAAGCCCCAATAGCAATCACTACAATATTATCAAGCTATTTATATCATAATATTTGATGGTGTCTGTATCACCCAGTCCTCAGGCGGCACAGTGAGTTGCTTTTAAAAACTGAAGGAGACATATTGAGTTTTTTTCCTTGATGCTGGAACATCAGTCTTGGACTACATGAATGTCCAGTTCCTGAGAGCCCATGACAGACGTATGAGCTTTTAAAAAAACTCTGCCTGCAGTCCAGACCTGTCTCTTGTTGAGGTCTGACAAACTCTTTTACTATGAAGCCACGCTGCTGTAACACACGCTCTGAAAAAGACGTTTCCACAACTTTCATGTCTTTTGTTGCCCTTGTCACGACTTCTTTGAAACATGTTGCAGGCATCAAATTCAGAGTGAGTGTGTATTTACAAAATACAGTAAAGTTTATCAGGTTGGACATCAAATATCTTGTCTTTGTACTGTATTCAACTGTATGCAAGTTCAAAAAGATTTGCAAATCATGTCATTCTGTTTTTATTTACAATGTCCCAACTTTTTTGGAATTGAGGTTGTATACCCTGGATCTATCAAGTTGTTCTGAATTGCCTTTTCTGTTTATATTTGGGCCACCAGAAATGACTTTGGTTTGGGAAAGGCTCAGTTCTCTGTGGTTACAAACATCAGCTTGCCCTTTATCTCCAGTAGTGTGAAAGGTTAATCTTTGTCTGTGGTGTGTTAAATTTGTCACGATCAACATTTAATAGATGGAAAATGTGAAACACTAGCCAATAAATCAATTCTGCAGATGTGGTTAAGAATAGTAGTCATGCTGTGAATGATTTAACCTACTTTGGCTGCTGGTGGTTAATGTGTACACAACAAAGACCTCCTGTCGATGACACAGGGCACAAATGCTTTGTGTGTTTCTGTTGGTGCTGTTCTGTTTATTTGACATCGATGCCCTCCTGTCATGTGGGGCGTGAAAAGCAGAAGCCTGTCTTTAAAACCCGACTGCTGTCACAGTCAATTACTGTCACTCAAACACACATGCTCATACACTCTCTCACACAGCGTATCAGTGCGAACAGTCCTCTGTCAGAACTCCTGGCATGGCTTCTCTATATCTAATTAGACTCTTATGTAAGTGTGTGTGCATGTGTGTTAAGCAAAATATCTGTCTGCATGTATTAGTGAGTCATTCATTCACTGCATCTCTGATCCAGCTCTCTCCTCCCCGACGATGGGTTAGATAAGTGTGTGTGTGTGCGTGTGTGTGTGTGTGTGTGTGTGTGTGTGGATTAAGTCTGAGCTCTTGTCGTTGTCAGTAATGAAAAGTCAGCCGTGGAGAGCACAGTTCCTAAATCTAGACTGCTGCGTGTCTCTGTCTCCTCTGCAGCAGTGTACCCGAAACCACCTTCGACCTTCACGGAGACGTCCACAGTGGAGCTGCTCTGCCTACCAGCAAGGTAACACACACACACACACACACACACACACACACACACACACACACACACACACACACACACACACACACACACACACAGCATTTGAATTTTTGCTGTATTTATATCCTGTTCAGAATTGAGACATTATACTCATAAGTATAAACATTTTATGACTTTCCAAAAGCAGTTTTAATGAAAGTTTTGTTGTTGGGATCCACTGATTGGTGCCAATTCTGACCTTATTTAGTGAATCAGGTTATGACGAAACGTCACCGATCTATGAAATACAATTTCTCCGTCAATAAACTTGCCATAAAATTCTTTGGTTTTGCCATGTTGAAGGCAGGGTTTGTACAGGTGCTGAAAATCCTTGAAAACAATTTTAAGTGTTTTTCCAGGGTACCTCTGTGTTTCATGTGTTATACCTAAGAAAGAGTTATTTACAGTGTTTAATAATTTTCTGATAAGTCAAGTCTATTTATAAAGCACATTTAAAAAATTGGGTGTCTGAGGTCTGATGTGCATCTCTTGTGGGGGTCCTTGACATGAAAAAGTTTTGGAACCCCTGAACTAGTGTGTAGCATTTATCTCTTTAGAAATGACTTAAGGAATTAATTGATGACCAGATTTTCTGCAAATTAATTCTCTGTGTTGATTAGTTAAATAATTGTATCAGCTCTAGACATATAAAACAATATGTTTTAGTTCATTTGCAACACTTCATTGTATGTTGGCAATATGTTACAAGCTATTTCATACACACAGCTGCATCTATAGAACAAGTACAGATATATTTGATGTACCGGAGAACCAGAAATCTCTCAAAACCTGTGGTGCATGTTGTGTTTGCTGCTTGTCAGCAGTTCTGAAAGTCCTGCCAGCAAATTTAACACAAGACACCACGTCACTCATGAGGCCACCTCATTGATCAGATTTAGAGCAGGGCACCCAAACAGACTGATTTTAAATGTTGTGTGACCGAAGCCTCATAATGTATTCATTATTATCTCTCTATTATTATGTTTGCACATTCTCAAATTAGGATCATCTTTAGGAAATGAAATTACTTTTTGTTGAACCTGCTCGACACAGTGTGTGTGTGTGTGTGTTATGTGTGTACGTGCAGAGCTCAGGAAAGCTGGAGATGGAGAGAGGGATGGTCAAACCCATGATCAGAGGAGAGCAGCAGGACAGCAGGTCAGGACTTCTCCTCCTCTTCTTCTTCGTCCTCCATCTTTATCCTCTCTGCGGTCCTCCTCTGGCTCGTCTTTCTCCTCAGTCTTCTCTCTGTATTTGGTGTTATCGTCCCTTCTCATGGTCTTATTTTGTCTTTATCAGGTCTCAGGACATTTCAGCAGACAGAGCAGAGTTGACTCTGCCAGCCGGCATCGAGTTCAGAGACAACTGTGAGTATTAGTGTGTCTCTTCTTTCTGCCTCTCCGTTCCCTTCACTGTGTCAGTCAAACAGTCAATAGCTGGAAACTATTGAACTCTCCTAGTTGTCTTTACAACGTACTGGACCGATTCTGCTGACCTAACTGCTCAAGCAGCAGCCACATGCAATGAATATGTCCCAGTAAATATACGGTAAATTTAAGGTCAGGGTAATGAAGGTAAATTCAGAATCTTTTCAGAGTTCCTGCTGACTGTCTACGCCTACAATATATAGTTTAGGGTGGCTCAGAAAGCTATTGTCACATTCATTTAGAGACATTAATATGACTTCCATTAACAGATGGAGAGAAAACGAGCATCTCCTCTCAGCCTCTGCATTACATTTTACATTGTCTGCTGCTCATATTTGGCAGAAAATCAGCTGGATCACCTTAAAGCCTGAAAGCTTTGCTTGCTGTAATAGCATCAAGATAACAGTTAATTTGACAGCATTTAAAGATGATAAAATGGAGCACTCAGGAATAAGTTCTCCTTTTTATTAAGGGATAGTTGAGGGATGTTTTCAGAGGCACTGTCTTGAGGTTAAACTGTTAAAGGTGGAGTAACTGGAAGTGAACAATGCAGTTTGTTTACATTAGCTGAGTATTTTTACTGGTCCTATAGACTTTTGTGACAGACATTTAGACTTGTCAAAGCAGGAAAACACACATGAAATTAATAACATTAATGATGGCTGTATTCCATTTAGCAGAGCCAGTTGCAGGGCTCTGATTTTGTGCACGCTCACTTACTGTCAGGGCTTACTAGGACTCTAAAAAGGGTAGTTCCGGTATTTTTAAACAGGGGACCTATTTTTTTTAACATATTATGTGGTCTCAATGACCAATGTTGGTTATACACTATGCAATTTTGGCCTGTCCCGGACGCACAATAACTAACATGAAAGAAATGTGGTAATATCTTTGGTCGTGGCTATCAGTGGTCCTATGTCGCACTGTGATGGAGGTTCAAACATGGCTGCTCCTAAGCTGGATCCTAAGTAACTATACTGTATCGTAGAGCTTATAATAGAGTCTGAAAGAGGATGAATTTGTGTAAGTGTAAAGACTGAAATACCTTTGTATTTGGTGGAATAATACTGCAGGCCTACTAGCCTGTATTCTTTCTGTTCAATCTAAACATTTCAGTGTTCAATCAGGGAACAAATTAACCACCAGCCACAGAACTGACAACCAAGCAGACAACAGGTTTTTCAAAATGCACTAAAAGGATTGATTTTCTGTCTCTGCTTCCCATCCTGCACTCTCTGCTCAATACCTCCCATTCTAGCCTCATTACATTCAACACAGATCAGTCAGCCCCTGCTGTGTTTGTACTGTACATTCCTTTGTTGACAGTTTAACGGTCAATAAAACAAAAGAAAATGTCATCTCCTCCTTCTGTGTGACCAGATGAAAGAAAATCCTGTTTTTAGGAGTAAAAATCATTAGCAGCCCCTGTAGGTTGGTCTGATCATATTGGGTTTGACCCACATGTCTTCACACTGTTAGATGAATACAGGGAAACCATGCAATTGTCTGATGTGTTTTCCTTTTTTTTTTAGATGAATTTAATCAGAAAAGGGTTGTTTCAGTTGTTAAAATGGTCTGAAATCAGCCCCAGGTAGCCTTAAAATGTCTTTAAAAGTCTTGTGTGTGCACTGAGTATATATTTGGCATAGTGTGAGATCATCTGTTTTACCAGCTGGAGGAGGGTTTTGATTGGTCAGAGTGGTTGGAGAGTCCCATGCCCACAATGCACTGGGAGAAACCATATGACGGAGTGTTTTAGACAGTGACGCACAGGCCCCATAGAAATCTGGGTACTTAACTGTGTCTGGAGAATCATCGTAGGCCAGCTGCAACCGGTTTGATATCAAATACCAACCAAGCTAAACTGGAAGAAACTGACACCACAGTCTGGCTTCAAGTGGTTTTACTGGTGTATCCCACATGACACATGAGGAGCCAAGTTCTGTTACCAGCCATCCACCAAAGTGACTTAAACAAACTACTTGTTGCAGCTCAAAGGAGATCTATTCCAGTCAGTGTCATCCACCTTTGATATGTGATGATGTAAGTGTAATGCAGTCTGATTTTATACATATATTATGGATTTGCTCAATGCTACACTGGTTTTCTTTTAGTGTTTTCCACCTAATTAGCTCTGGTTCTTGAAACAGTTCTGCTCAAGATTCTTTGAACCTTGGTGCTTTCTCACAAACCAGCCTATGTTTCCACCATTCGTGATCTGAACCATTGAAATCAAAGGCATAATATGTAGCACACTGAACATAATCCCTTTCAGTCATCTTATGATCCATAAGCAGCAGTGGTGGTGGCTGTATCTGCAGAGACCCTGCAGCCCTCGGCCTATATTTTCTTATTTTCTCAATATTTTGTTGTGCTCCAGGATGCTTTCTCAACCCAAAACTTTGCAGTTGGCATCCTGGAAATGCAACTAAACAATCAGCTATTTTTCTGGTGCATTTATAAACAGCACAGACGGGTCTTACTGATTCTTTCTGTAAGGATGCCTCGACAATGGATGGCATTGCACAATGACCTGTGGAATAGGACATGACCACTTGTGGTTGCATTTTAGGGTAAGGAAGACCTGTTTTTTGGTTCTAGCTGTGAACCAATTTTTCAGGTTCTGAAAATTCATTTTGAATCGTTTGGAGCATTTTCCACCAAAAATAAAGTGTGCAAACCATTTCCTTTTAAGGTGAAGAGGCTTATGTGGTTCTCAGCATTGGTGAGGTCAGCTTCCAGAGAACTATGCTTCACTATTAAACAATAAAGGTCCGTCCACACCAAGATTGGAGGCTATGCTATGTAAAGCACTTGTATCCCAAAGTTTGATGTAGAGGAGATGCATTTTATTTCAGGCAGTCTTAAGTGCTTGTCTTAAGTGTTGACATATTTCTGCTGAAGCTGCTGAGAGGTCATACTTTGTTCCAACACTAAACATGTTTTTCTTTGACCAAAGGAATTCAGAGGATAACAGTGTTTCCACAGCAGGTTTATTCCTGTGCAAATGCAAAAGATTATGAGAGAATATTTTGATTATCAAGGCACACTAAAACTGTACTGACATTATAGTAATGGTATGCCTTCTCTAAATTTATAGCTATAAAACTTTCTGTGTGTGTTTGGTCTAAATATCTGATTCTGTGCATTTTTCATCCAGCTGAAGACACCTTCCTGTCAGCCATCATCAACTACACCAACAGCTCCACGGTTCACTTCAAACTCTCGCCCACGTATGTCCTGTACATGGCCTGCCGCTACGTCCTGTCGCCTTCGTACCGGCCTGACATGTCGCCGTCCGAGAGGACGCACAAGGTCATCGCCATCGTCAACAAGATGGTGAGCATGATGGAGGGAGTCATCCAGGTCAGTAAAACTACTTTTCAAATCTTTTTTGTTCTGTGTGTGTGTGTGTGTGTGTGTGTGCGGTCACATTGAACATAATCTCACTGATTAATTTGTGCATTATTATCCCAGTGTGTTCTGCTGCCATTAGTTTGTTATTTATGTGTTTCATACTGACATACTTGTGTTGAAATGTTTGAATTGTGTAATGTTTTAATTCCCCCCCATTTACTGTATTCTTACAAACTACTCCATGTGTAGTTGCTGTAAGGAGTGTATATGTGTTTGTATGTTTATGTTTCTTGCGGCTTTCTCTCCACAGTTACCTCTGTTGTGCCTGTCTGTGCTTTTGTCTTATGTTTGTCTGCCTGTCAGTGTTAAATGCTTTTGGTGTGAAGCCTGCTATGACACGACATAGTTTTTACTGAACTTCAGCTAGCATGGTGCTGCCACTGATCAATAGTAGAGACGGTCTGATACCATTTCTTCCTTCCTGATACCGATTCAGTGTTAGATAAAAGTTTTGGCCTGACATCTAATATGACATGAACCACGGGATCTTGTTAGTTTGGACAGTTACAGGGAGGAAAAATCATGTGCACTCCAAGTTTTTCTAAGGGCCTTCCTTACTTGATAAAGGCTCAAATAAGCCCCAATGAAATGCAAATGCCATTTCTTCTTTTATTAGTGGCATTTAGTTTTATTTGTTTAGCTCGCAGTCAGCTATTTCGTTGCTGTTGGTATGCAGTCAAGTTATGAAAGAAAACACACACTCAGTGGACTGTAATCTATTTCAGTCTGTGTGTAGTAGGATTTCAGTTTTTTACAGTTTCGGGGAAATATCTTTGGCTTCTGAGCAAGCTTCCTACTTGAAAAAGGTTTATAATCTGCATCGGGGGTGTGTGCTCTGAATAATCACCACATATTAACCAGGCACTTAACTAATCCAACAGAAAAATGTTTTGGAGCATGTATGAGATGTTGAGAACTTGTAAAACTAAATTTTGATTGGGCATGATTGTGACAAGCTGTGAGATCTTAGAGATGGACTCATCTTTTCCCAGTACCCTGCATCCTTACCGTTAAGTGTCTTAACCACATTACTTAAAGGGATAGTTCGGATTATTTGTTGTGGGGTTTTATGAGGTAGTTTTCACCATCAGACGACCTTTTCTGACAGGAAACCGCTGCTATATAAGCCAAATATCACCAGACTCCTTTTGCAAAAATCACAATTTTGTCTCTCAGAACACAGAGGCGCTGGTCTACTGGTTAGTGACTTTGTTGTTAGACTGTGACTTTGGTGAATCCAAACTAATCTGTTAAAACACCGAAGTTACACAACACAACTGATTGAGGCATCAGTACACCAGTTACTCCTGTGTTCTGCAAGGTAAAATGACTGATTTTGCTAATGGAGTCTTGTTGGTTTGGAGGGAGTGACATTTTGCTTACATAACTGTGGTTTACAGTCAGACAATGCTGTCTGAAGAGAAGGTAAAGGCCATTGAAAATATTCTAAATATAGCGTCTGCTTGAAGTGATATATATTTTTTCTGCTGACCCTGTCCACAGCAGTTCATTGCTTAGCTTTCTACACCAGTAATCCTGCTGCTTCTCCAAAATAGAGGCATGCCGAGCGCCATCTTCTGTAGTTCATACACTGACTATGGATAAGTGCCAACCTCACTTTAAATAATCTACTTTCCCTAAATGCATTGCATCCACTGTTTCAATATGCTATTATCAAATGAAGTGATATAACGTTGTATTCCCATTAAGAATGACGTCAACATTATTTTATAGTTTCTATTTAACACGATTTGTGTCGGTCCCAGTTGCTGAGACCACATTTCCCATAAACTCCATAGCCTGTATCCACAAAGAGGGTGTCACCCTCTCCGAAACTGTAAAGTTTAGCCAAATTTTCCCCAGAACATTCCTGGTTTTTGCTGTAAAGCAACCCAGCAGATATCTCACCGAAATGACCCTGTTGAATTTATTCTTGTTTTCGGTCACATTTTATCTAGTTGTCTCAAATTGTATACTGTTAAACGTTTAGTGCCCTTTAAACTTAGTTTATTCGAGGATTCAATTTCCTTTTTACTTTTTTAAGGACAACCTTCACAAATTTAAACATCTCACACGTATTCAGTTCCTGTTTACACGTAGCTCACATATACTTTTTATTTGCTTGTTTACAGAACTGAAAACTTAAAAATCAAGCCTGTAAAATGTACCAAAAACTTCACAATATAGATTGTAGGTCGTCAGTTAATTTTTAAAAGTAGAACAGTACTGTTGTTTCTTGCCTGTTTTTGTGATGGCTTTTCCTTAAGATGGCATTTAAAGAGATCTCTTAAGACCTTAAAGTGAACTTGATAAATGTCACAGACACCCTGTAATGTTTTCTTGACCAGATGTGGTTTTCAGCCGACCTCCTTCAGTTATGTTCTTTAACTGATTCAAGATGGCTTTACATTGTAAACCATGACCATGTGTGTGTCAAAGTTTATGTATGTGTGTGTGTGTTACATGGCTGTGTCCATACTGTAGCTGTTGACGTGTTTTCTCTCTGTCCTGTGAACGTGTCCTCCTCCTCCTCCTCCTCCTCCTCCTCCTCCTCCTCCTCCTCCTCCTCCTCCTCCTCCTCCTCCTCCTCTTCCTCCTCCTCTTCCTCCCCCTCCTCCTTCCATCCAGGAGATTCCTGAAGGGGATCAGGTAGGATAGCACAATAGCACACCATGATACGGCTGCTACAGACTCGTCTACCTCCTTCACTCACTCTGTCTTTCTCTTTTTATCTCTGCCTTCCTCTTGATGTGGGCGACATGGAGAAAATTTGGATAAAACTCAATTTATCTGCCTTTAAAGAAACTTAAATGTAAAGTGTGTAAGATTTATAGGGATTTATTTGCAGAAGTATGTTTTCATTTGTGTATGATCACTTGAAAATAAGAGTCATATTTTCATTACCTTAGAGTGAGCCCTTTATATCTACAGAGGGAGCGAGTCCTCTCTAGGACTCCCTTACACACTTGGAAGAGGAGGATAAAACGAGGAGTTTGCAGTCTGCAAGCTCACCACTAGGCGCCACTAAGTCCTATACACTGGTCCTTGAAAGAAAATAAATGCTAGGAAATATGACTTAAAGTTTTATCTGTACAATTGCGTTGCTTACTGTGATGACAGATTTCTGGTTAATACTTTAAGTACATTTATTAAAAAAATTCTGAAATAATTTGAGCTTTCCTTTTTTCTATAATGAATGATTGAATTCATGTGAATCTGTCTTGTATTTTAAAACAGATGAAAAACTAGCTGGTATTAGAAAATTTCATGGCATACAGTACAGCTAAAGATGAAACGATGATGATTTAATTAATATTTGCAGCCCTTAACAAAGCAAAAATGCCAAATGGAATCTGGCTCTAACTTTTCAAATGTGACGATTCCTTGCTCTTATTTGTTTTATATCATTAGAAACTAAATGACTTTGAGTTTTGGATATATTGTCCTGACAAGCTAACAGCAACAGCTAACAGCAAAAAGTCATCATCAGAGTCTCTGAAAATATAAATAACTAACTGAGCACTTGAATTGCAAAACTAAGACGTTACTCATTACAACAGTGACAACAAAAAAAATTCTGAGTGCTCTAACAAGTTATTTTGTGGCATGTAACTCCTGACACTGCTCACAAATCAATGAGCATCCAAACCTTATGGACCAGTTTAACCATTTGTTGCATTGTTCTTGCCTTTGTCTGATATTTGTAGAGGCGCTTGAAGGCAGCACAAATCGCACTAAGCTTTCCGATCGCAAGGAAAAAATGTTGTCGTAAAGTTGCAATTCGTTCCAATGTCTGACGTTCCTTTGAAGGCAAATTAGAGCAAAGTTAACGATTTAAAAAATAAAATCATGTCGCTCGACCTCATCAACCTCTTGGCTCCCTTCTTTGGCTGTCTGCCTCTGAACTCATCTCTACCTCCTACTTTTTTTCTCTTTCTCGCTCTGTCTGCTTTTTTGACCAGCCCTTCATTGTTGCTGCTGCTTCTTTTTCTCCATTCTAACAGAAATGTAAAATAAAGCCATAATAATGCGTCCTCCCACAGCTGGAAAACTAAGCAACAACAGCAACATCAACCAAACTAATTCCATTCAGCTTCCTGGACCTGCCTGGTACTAAAAACCAAAAAAAACAAAAACTGAGCGAAACCAAAGCAACCACTCTTTTCCATCATTGCTCCATCTGTAACTCTGGCATCCATTTTGTGTGACATCACGTCTTGCTTCTCCTGCTCAACAGTGTGGATGAGAGACAAGTCGCGTCCCTCCGACCTCCTCTGCTTCATTTGTCTGTTTGGAGTTTAATATGTTCAACCATCCGTCTGTGTTTTTAATGTTTCCTCAATGTTTTATTGTCGCGATTCATTTTGGATGCACTTGGCTCCATCTCTCATTCTCTGGCTGTTCTGAATGAAGGGTTTTTTTTTCTGTTGTTTTGTTTGATTTGTGTTTTTCAAGGCGGGGATAGATGAGTGCAGGAGAGCGAGCTTCGCACATTCCTCCCTCTCTTACTGTTGGGGATATTAACCAATCAGCTCCTCAGACACTGAGCTCTGTCCTCCCTGTTGATCTCAGGAACAGAAAACTGTCCTTTAGACTGTAGACTGACATATGGAGATGTTACTGAGTGTTATTAAAAGTCTGATAGCATCCTCTCAGTGTTGGCCATTTGAGATAATTATGCCATTAATTATTCCCTGATGTTATTATCCTGGTTCAGCGTGTTGCTGCTCGTTCACTCTGCAAGATATTTGGCTGATGGATCACTTTACTCTGCCAGAAGCTCTCATTACATTTATGCACTCAGGTGCTGCTACAGAGTTACAAAAGTAGATTCATATATCAGTATATTTTGTATTGCCCTTTATGCTAAAGGAATGCTTCACTGTTTTGGGCAATGATTATTTTATTTAAGAGTGGCTGATGTATATTCATTAAAACGATCACTCAAGTCCACCATGTAAATGTATCAGATTTAGCCATACAAGATGCTGTCCCCTGTGCTAAGCTAAGCTAACCAGCTGCTGTCTATAGCCTCATGTGAATTTTAAAAATACCAGAAATAAGCTTTCGTTTCCCCTTAGGTTGACTGGTGTGGTGATAGAATGGCTCAATCGCTAGCTAAAGCAAAGTCCAATCTCAAATTTAACACTGAAAAGTTTATTTGCTCAGGCTCACAGAAGAGTATTTGTTACATGTCGAAGTCCACATGAACCACTCTTCACTTTGGCATAAATTAGATCCGCTGCACATCACTAAATTTAAAACAAAATATGTCACTTTTAAAGTTGGGTTGCCTGAGTTTTCTTAAAAAAAAAAAAAAATGACTTGTGTGTTAAGTGCATGCCAAGTCAATCAGAGCTCATGTTGCTAACAAGCGAAACGGAGAACAATGAGGGCAAAACAGCAATCAGTCTGTTTTAACACGGCTAAAAGCACAAAAACAGAATCTGTTAGCATGTTAGCACATCTTTCACTACTGAGCCTGTTTGTAATGAACACAATCATGTCACTTAGAACTTGTTTCTCCTCTGGGAGGACAAGAGAGAAATGGCACGACTGTAAATGCAGTTAAGACTCTCACACTAAGCTCCAATGAAAGGATTGTATATAAATATTTTGTTTCACCCACTGTTTTAAAAGCACTATGATTGTAATGGTAACCAATGATGCAGATAGTGTAATATCGAGGTTACATGGCTCCTGTTGAGTGACCATTTTGCACTTTCCTGGTAGGATTAATCTCAACAGCTGGGAAGCAAGGAAGCATTTAAATAAGACTTCTAATAGTTTGTTGATCCTGTTGCTTACAGTGTGAGTCCATGGTATCAGTCTACAGTTTTGTCAAAAATAAAATCTCGTTGGTGGAGGAGGTCAGTGTCTGGTGACCTGGTTGATGGATTTGAGTTTGGGAGGGAAAAGGAGTGGTCACTAATGTCTCTCTGCTCGTTGTGTAAAACTGTTGAATTTAGATCTGAAGAAATGACGATACTTTGAGCAGCTTCTTTTATGACAGTGGTGACCAGTCTTCCTCTCAGCACTGGGTTGGTTGACTTAGAGGGAGGGGTGGGCGGGGCATGAGTCTATCCCTGAAGTAACAACTGCTCCTTCTGGCTGCCACTCAAACAGAAACCCTCCTCCTACCTTCTTTTTAACTCTCCAGTCTCTCTTTCATCTTGCTGCTCTAACAACTTCCTCCGTATGTGTTTTCTTTCTTTGTGTGTGTGTGGCTGTGGTTGGTCCGTTACAGAAGCAGAAGAACATTGCAGGAGCGCTGGCTTTCTGGATGGCCAACGCCTCAGAGCTGCTCAACTTCATCAAGCAGGACCGAGACCTGAATCGCATCACGCTGGACGCCCAGGACATCCTTGCCCATCTGGTTCAGATGGCTTTCAAGTCAGTCTGTGTGTGGTTGTGTGAGTGCATGTGGGACTGTCGGAGTCTGGAATATCGTGGAAGTGTTAGAGATGTATTCCAGGCAGGGAAAGACAAAATATGCTTGATTAAACTAGTACAGAAACTTTTTATCTTAAGTCTTAAGATAGAAATTTGTTTTCAAAGAAGCAAATCCTAAGTAACTTATAACTAATCATTTTTTAAGTTAGGAATTCCTAAATACTCAGTCCAACATCGCTTATCAACTTTTATGATTGTTTCTTTTCTCATCTCGTTGAGCTACTGAACGACTTTGTAACCACGGGTTTTTCTTATTGAAACACACAGCCAAAACAATGGACCTTAACTTCATGCATTAGAGGTGGTAACATCTGTCGAGAGAAGATGTTCTGTTTGTGAAATTTACATCAATGCTAAAAAAAAGCAGAAAAAGAGTGGGCTAAGACACATTGTCAACTGGATTAAATAATTAGCTAACGTCACTTGGTGAAAGGTTTAAGTTAGGGCAGCTCACAGTTTTCCTAAAGTTAGAAAAGTTTATTTAAGATTTTAGGAGGTTTAGATCCCTGTGTAACCATAATCATGGTATCATGGTTACCAAACACTTACAGTCAGATAGGAATGTTCTATAATACGGTGCCTGTTTTCATCCCGTCTGTGGTCGAAAGGTGTTTAAAAAAAATGAAAAAAATACCTGCACATTTCTATTCTGTTCCCTCTTCGTCATTTCATTTCAGCTGTAAATGACTCAGGTAAAGGTGAGGGTGGGAACACACCTGTGTAGTTACACAGTAGATTGTTATATGTATATTTTGAAAATTGATAATATACATAAGAGGCCAAAATGAGCAGTAGTCGCCATGTAACATCAACATTGCTTTAAAATCACTGGTTTAGTTGCATATATGTGAAGGAAAAATATGCATATCTTGGAATGGTGTGCTGTATTCACAGATTTCTGCTTCAGATCTTAAACACACATCTTGTAGCAAGGAAATCTTGGTCAAGAGGTGAGAAAAAGACAGTGTGCAAGTATTTTTTCGTCTCTTAGAGCAGATTATTTTTACCTTGCACCTGCAAAGAATTTGTGGATGTGCAAGTTTTTCACTGCTTATTGGAAAATCGTTAGCAATCAAGATAGAAAGAGTAGAGCTTCTCTGTTGTCATAACGGGTGATGTGTGTTGTTTTTAACAAGCTGTAATTTGTGGCTGCAGGTACCTGGTCCACTGTCTTCAGGCTGATCTGAACAACTACATGCCTGCCTTCCTAGACGACCCTGAGGAACACAATCCACAGAGACCCAAGATTGGTAATAAACACATAAACACACATGCAGTGTCCAAGTGATGAACTAGAGCAGTGGTCCGCAACCAGTTTGATTTATGACCCCTTTAAATGAAGCAGTGTCCTCTTGAGACACTTCGTCAGGTCTGTGATTTGATTTTTTTTCTTTTTTTCATTTGAATAACTTTATGGTGTCAGAGGAAGTAAAATAAAACAAAAAATATTTCACAAGAATATGTAAATATTAGAGAAAAGTCTGATCAATATATCTTTTTTGTTCTATCCTACTTGGGTAATCATTTCATGGCTCCTTAAATTTTTCTGGCATTGCAGTGGGGGTTCACAACCCTCATGGGAAGGTTATGTAATATCTAGTAATAAAGTAAGATGTTGCCAAACCTCTATGAAACCAAGACCTACATTAGTGGCTTTACACATGGTTTAAAGTTTTGAATCCAGCCTTGTGAAATGGCAATAACTCAGGCGTGAAGACACTCGTCGAGAGCAAGAAAGATTTTTTGGTTTTCAGCCTCATATGTCTCTTTGTTTTAAATCTTCTTGTGACGCAGCTTCTTGTTAGTCCCATACAAGAGCGCTATTTAAGTCTTCTAATCACAGCTGTCCGTACCCTCAGAAAGTGAAATGTATGATTTGATTTTTCCAGAACAGCTGTATGAGCGTCTTTGCATTAAGTTTACCACAAGACAGGAGATCTGAAACGACCCTCATGTGTCTTTTGCTCTCCCTCTTTGCAGAGGACGTCCTGCACACCCTGACGGGGGCGATGTCGTTGCTGCGGCGGTGTCGGGTCAACGCCGCTCTGACCATCCAGCTCTTCTCGCAGCTCTTCCACTTCATCAACATGTGGCTCTTTAACAAACTGGTGACAGACACGGAGTCGGGGCTCTGCTGTCACTACTGGGGGGCCATCCTCCGGCAGCAGCTCAGCCACATCGAGGCCTGGGCGGAGAAACAGGGCCTGGAGCTTGCCGCAGACTGCCACCTCAGTCGAATTGTACAGGTAAGAGGAAGGAGGGAAACAAGAGAGATGAGGTGGAAGTTTTGATTTGTCCAAAGCTTTTTGTTTGTGCTGTTTAGTAAGTTACTTCTTCAAGTGCCAGTTGGAGTTCTCCTGCCAGTGTTTCCCTCTTTATTAGCTCTTTAAGACGCCTTGATCTTTAGTTCTTTGGTGATGTTTTTCACTCAGAAGACTGTTCTTTGTGTTGCTTCTGCAGCCAGAACTGACTCTTGGCCCAGAAAACAGGTTCAAGAGCAGCACCAGCACTTTGCTGGTCTGGAACCAAGAGCCTTTTATGCCAGGGGCTGGGGGCAACAAGACAGACCAAACGTCTGGATGGCCATTTTTAGGAAAAACAGTCTAGTCTGTATAGTCTAGTCTGCCTAATTCAAAGAAGAATATTTAAAAAAGCAGTGAGTCAGCATTAACGTGAAACTAAAGCAGCTGGAGGAGACAAGCTGTCTCCTTGCACTGTGTTCCTTATCAGAAGTTCAGAATAAACTACAGGGGGCTTCAAGAACAAAACCGCTGCTTTAACAGACACAGTGTGAGATGGTTACAGCTGGTTACTAGAGAAGCGTTGAACATATCATCAACAGACTAAAGAAACTGGGGCACCCTGGCTCACTTGGTGGAGCGCTCGCCTTATGTGCTGGGTCTTTGCCGCAGCAGCAATCCAGGTTTGATTCCAGCCTGCAGCTTTATCATCCCTTCTCTCTCTTCCCCTTTCGCTCTTCGGCTGCTTCTATCTATTAAGGGCAGTAAAAGACCAAAAAACAATCTTAAGAAAGGAAGAAAAAACCTAACTAAAGAAAGAGTACATGGACCAAATGAGCCACCCCAGGTGAAGTGGTACTGGTCAGATTTGTAGAAATCCACATTTTAATGTTCTTGACTCAGTCCTCGGCGACAGACGGACATGTCAGCTGACAGGAGCCCCGAATTCTTGACTCTGGGCTTGGCCACTATCAGTGTTGTGCATTTATGTGCTAAAAGAGCGCATTCATTGCACATGCCCATGTTTCTGGTAAATGGTGAACTGAACGTATCAGTTTACAGCTAATGACAATCGGCTTGTTAACTATCGATGCTCATGTATTATTTTACAGCACCTGGCATTGTTATTGGAAATTCAGATGTAGCTACTGGTACTGTTGAAATCCTGCAATGGAAAAAAATCTCACATTTTATGCTAATTGTGCCACACATTGAGTTGAAGCATTCAACCGCCCTTGGAAAATATGAATGATGAGTTCCTCTATTCAAGTCAAATTTGCATCTTGAAAGGGACGGTTACCGTTGTTTCCCAACAACAAGTAGATAGACTACATTGTAGGAGAAAACCAAAGGAATGAACATGAACTAGTTCATTTTTATCTATGTGAACCTTGAGCTAGCTCATGTTAAAAGTGAACTTGCACAACACCGGCCACTACAAACTTTTTTGAAAAGGTAAAAAAAATAAAGTACATGAATATGGTATTATATTTACCAAACAGGCCCATTTAGAAAGCAGGTCATCACATCTATATTTTGTCTACACAAATACAGTAAGTTTTGTTGACAGAAACCTTAGAAAGCACATGAAAACTTGTTGTAAACAGTATGTACTGTGTTTCTCCATAACATTCAGTATTTCTGACCACATAATCAGCAGTTGAAGACAGAAAAAAATCCTTATAAGATATCAGTGTATGAGTTAACACTCAAAATCTCAGCTCATCTGCTTCTTCAGGCCTGCGTGAGACGAGATTTAGCTGACAAGGGCGTCACCCCGGCAATATAAGCAAACAACCCAACATCTGTCATCAGACTCTGATTATTGTATTGTTAAATTCTAAGTGGTGCATGGAAACACAACACAGCATTACCCTTTCAAGTGAGAAGAACCCAGACTGTTTGTGTCAGAAATGCAGAAAACTCTCATTCTGACTTTCACAGGAGGATCCCATTGCTTATAATAAGAAGCTTTAAACAAACTATAATTTGCATGTTAAAGAATATTTAGAAACCAGCTTTGTGGATTCAAAGGTTTATTTGTTACACAAGCAGTATATATTAAAATGCATGTAGAATAACGACAGGATACAAAGATAAAAAGGATAGAAATTCAAGATGTATTTGAAATACAAGAGATGAAACCCATTGAACTGTCTTTTTGTGTGTCCTCCAGGCCACCACCCTGCTGACCATGGACAAATACTCCATGCAGGATGTGCAGAACATCCACAACACCTGCTTTAAGCTCAACTCCCTGCAGCTTCACGCCCTCATGACTAACTACCATTGTGCTCCGGACGAGCCTTACATCCCGCCTGTAAGACAACTGTCACAGAAACACTTAACACATTTAACTTATCTATCACAATTTATTAACTTAAATTAGAACAGTGTGATGTACTCATAGATTTTACACATCTGTTAGATTGTGGAGCTTTAGATGTAATGAAACATTGATGAGCCTGCTCTGGTTGTTTGACGTGTGTGTGTGTGTACACACAGGAGCTGATAGACCACGTGGTTGCGGTGGCAGAAAACACAGCAGATGAGCTGGCGAGGAGTGATGGGAGAGAGGTTCAGCTGGAGGAGGACCCAGACCTCCAGCTGCCTTTCCTCCTTCCTGAGGACGGCTACTCCTGCGACGTAGTCCGCAGCCTTCCCAACGGCCTGCAGGACTTCCTGGATCCACTGCTGCAGAGAGGTAAAGGCACCGGGACTGAGACCAGTATTTAGGAATCAAAAGACTTTGGCAACTTTTGTACATTTATTTATTTATACATGCAGTTTAATCATTAAAGAGATAATGCAACTTGGTTTTTGTGCAAGAATGTGCAGTATCTTACATTTTATCAGTACTGTTATTATTGTTAACATCTGCACTCTTAATATTCTTCAGTAAAAAGATGATTCACTCTGTTTTATTATTTTGGGGTTGACTTGATTATGGACTCGCATCATAATTGTGCAACAATTTGATGTTGTGTCTCCACTCCATAGTGGTGAATGATTTATATGCAGTTTAATTCTAACAAGGGAAAAGAGCTAATTATTATTCTTATCATCATCATTATTATTATTATTATTATTATTATTATTATTATTATTATTATTATTATTATTTGTTGAAATCCACATTATACACAAAGTATTAATCATAGCAGTGTTTGTATACATCTTAAAATGTGTCTTGAGGGCTCTTTAATACTTTTAAATATATAGATTTTTAAGTATTTGAAGAATTCATTATTGAAGCTTCTGTATAATTTCAGCTTTGTCTGCATTTTTCTCAGATTTGTCACTTGTATTTACAAAAAATGGACAAGAAGAGTTGTTTTGACTTAACAGTTAGGGGCTGGTGAAGGAGACTGATACCGGTATAAATTTTCTGTAAAAATTAAAATCTCCATGTCAAAATTTAGAATAACACAGACTCTAAATGCCTTTAAATATATGTTGAATTAAATGCAGTAATAAAGATCTTTTCAGTTTTACATAATTGCGTGGAGTTACCAGCAGCATTCCTTATGAAGTCAACTGGAAATTGAAATAATTAAATAAACCAAGGCTGTATTAAAATAAGTAAAACTAGTATAACTTACATTTGTATTAGCAGAGAGAGGCAGTTACATGAGAGCCAAAGCCAAATGAATTTTTAAAATTAATTTATTTTACTGGCAATCAGATTTAAAAACTATTCCTAAAATTATCTTTAATATGAAAATGTCTGAGCTGGTAGTTGGTTGACCCCTAATAACAATTTCGTGTACATCATGATTATTTCAGGGGAGAAGAGTGAGTAAATTGTTCTGATCCAAAGTTTGTTTTCATCCACAGAATTTAGATTTATGACTTGGTGCAAATGTGCTGTAAAATGACTGTGTGTTTTTCCTGTACCAGGTTTTTGTAGGTTAATACCCCACCCCCGCTCGCCTGGTACCTGGACCGTCCACTTTGAAGGAGCCGACTGTGACAGCCACTTCTCTGCTGCTGACAATTCTGAGATGGTAGGACATTAATGCACAGACACACTCTCACTCTCTGAACCCCTGTGTGTGTGCATTTGTGTCAGGGCAGTGGAGCGTCCCAGGTGAAGTTGGTGCCACAGAGGACTTTGAGCAAGTGAAGTAATGCTGACTCATGGAGGCTGCGGAGAATAAAGTGTACAGTAGATCTGACAGCTAAGACAGCAGAAAGCAGGGACACGAATTCTTATAGCCACAAAAGTGTCTGTGGACACTTTTTCTTTTTCCTCCGTGCTGCACTGAGATGGCTTTCCTTTGACCAGAGTCTGTCACAACCATTTTGGCCCAAATTATGCTCAAACTCCTTTTAAATATTTCCCAGTGAGGAATAAATATAAACTTACATTCACCCTACAAATCTAAATATAGTTAAATGCACAGTGTGTAATATTTGCCGCTGCCAAAAATTATAGATTTTGGTGGGTTTGAACATTTTTGGAAACATTTTGGATAAGTACACAACTCAACAATTGAAATGTTATCTGTTATACCTTTAATTCTGCTCTGCTTGGGATCTGTGCTTTTAATGTAGACACTGAAAGACTATTGAGACTTTAAATTAATGAAATGAAACCACTTACTTTAATTCAGTTAATGATGAGGTCCATTTGGTAGTAGTTCTGGAGCTTTCAGACATATCTCATGATTGTGGTGAGTTTATTATTGTATAAGTATTTTAGGGTTAGAAACGTAATAAACCAACTGCCACCTCTCACAGCTTCCACATTTTGAAAACTTGTGGTTCCATATTTATTGTTGCAACTAATTTATACATGTATTTAACAGTTTGTAAAGATAAAAAAAATAAAATAAAACAACCACAAGAAATATCAGTAAGGAAAACAACCACATTATTAGTATGTTAAAGATAAGTGATGCTGGTAATGTGTAATGTTTAATATATCATGTAAAATATAGTCTAAGGTGCTAACCTGGAGTGACCAGTATTGGCTGATATGGATTACATAAGCTACTGGTCTGCATCAACATTATATAAGCTCCCTTCTGCTGCTCTTGTTGGCCTTTTCGGGCTAAGCTCATTTCTGCACCGTCCTGAATCATTCAAGTATAAATTATACTGGATTTACTGGGTTTAAGGGAATTCCAGTTGTCAAAAAATGACAAAAATGACAAAAATGATAACACGGATCAGCTCCCAGGTGAATTTAGGACTAAAAAAGGTAAAATTCCTGAACAGAATCTGAGCTGTAGACAAAATGACGGCACAACTGGCATAGTTTGACTATTTTTAGAAAAGTTTAAACCTGGAAGTTGCTCGATTTGGGTCCAGAGGGACTGTGTGTGTGTGTGTGTGTGTGGTCTCTCCCAGTTGGAAGGCAGTGATTACAGTGACTTCAGAAGGGGCAATTAACTTTTCATAACAACCCTCACACACACACACACACACACACAGAGAGACACACACACACAATTTAATCAACACCAATCACACTGCAGAAGTTAGTTAGTCAGCCTGGAGCGGTAAATGATAGACCTCTTTTCATTCACACACACAAACACACACATACATACACACACACACAGCCACTTCCTCTGTAATTGGTCTGTTTATCCCTGCTCTCCTATTTCATGACTGTAGCTTCGACATAATGCAGGCGTCCCTCTCTCTCTCGCACACACACTAACATACACAGTCACGCAGACACACACATACTTTGATTAATGGCGTGTGTTCATGCAGACTGGAGGGGGCGGGGCTCATGTGGCTCATGGATGTCTCACATGTACAGTTCTGCTCTGTGTCCTCTTCAGCACCGTGTATGTGATGTAGTTTGTTTACGTAGTTTACATGTTATCAATATTGCGTGCATATTTATTATTAAAGTTAAAATTATCTTCCACAAATGTTTACAAAAGAAAGTTTGAAAAAGTTGTTTGTGCTGAAGTATGTTTGTTTTTGAAAAAATATCACGGGATACTTTTCCTAAATAGTCATGTACATTCTGCCTTTGGCTTATTTGTGGATGGAATTACAGTCAAAATACATTTCCTCCCATTTTTCTGGGGACCCCCTGGACCTCTGTAAAGGACCCCAGGGAGTCCCCAGTCCCCCATTTGAGAGTCACTGGTGTAGGTTATGTGCATTTTCTCAAATGACTCCTGCTTCCTGCTTGAGAGAAAGGGGTGCTTTTCTATCTAACCAGCTCGTGGTCGCTGTCTCTTCTTGTACACTTCGTCCCTGCAGAGTTAAAACTGACTTGCGGACAAAAACGGTCTAAAAATGTCCAAATCTTTATGTAGACCTACTTTCACACAACAGAAAGTTAGTTGTATGCTGAAGTTGTCGCTGAAGGCATAAAGCTGCTTTTCAGTAAAAGCCTTACATAAGTTGGCCTGTAGAAAGCTCTAACAGAAGCTTAAAGGATAAGTCACATTTTTTGAAGTATATCTTAAAGGAATATTGACATGCCCACAAGTATATTGAAAGAGTCATTGCCTGCTGTTGAACTCCGAATTTTGCGTCTTGGGATCACTGAACTGTATAAACAATAAACGGGATGATAAGTCCAAACTTCTCGATTCAAACAGTGGTATTTACTGAGAACGTTCTGGTATTTTTTAGAATGCAAGGAACTAGACAGATGTAACTGAATTTAATCAGAAATAATAAACAAATAACCGCTTTAGTGCTCAATTTCTGATGTTTATGACAAACCAGATTTCATGAAATTGGTTCAGAATTCTGTAAGTTACAGTTGATTTTGTAGTAAATACACTTTATATTTGTTTACTACTGGACCTTGAAATCCATCTCGTATCACGCCCAACTTCAAAGTATCATATCAGGTATGGCATTCATCTACAGATGCCCTGGTTTAAGATGAAACAAAACTTTTCTATGGATGTCAGTTTTTGAGCCAAAATGCAACAGACATGGTAATCCTTGTTTTTAACCTGGAAGCTGTTGACTTCTTAATGACTTGATGACTTCTTAACTTCTGGTTAAGAGTCGGTGGTTGCTATAAAACAGGAAATAAAATGGGTTTTCAAAAAAAATTTTTAATTGTTAAACACTGCAACCACAAGAGGTCCTCAAGCATTCAGACATGAATGTGCACAAAAAATGTTTGGCTGATCCGACCAGTAGTTTGTGAGATTTGCTTCAGACAGAATGGACTGAAGGCCACACACACGGCCCAGTGTCCCATACAGGAAAAAACATTTGGAAAAAAAGGATATCTGATCAATCGGTATAAAAATGGAAGAAACTCGACAGACACTGCTTGCATCCTGGTTGCCATAGTTACAGCTGGGATGGCGCTGTAGTGTAGCTGTGCTATAGGTGCGGTCTTGTTGTAGTCTTTTAGTGCAGCTGTAGCTTTGTCATCATAGCTGTATTGTAGTTGTTGTGCGGTTGTTGTTTCGTTTGATTCTGGGTGTTCTTGCAGACTGCAGAATAATCATCTCACTCCCTCTGCATTTACGAGTCCTGTCCAGCCACACACACTCAGCTCAGACGCCAACACGCACAAAAATACACACTATGCTGCAGACATACTTTTGTATAAGTCTGACACGAGCGTATTTATTTTGGAGTATCCTTTGTCAGAATATTTCTTCATGATGTGGGAAACCTCGGTAGCTCTGTCTCTTTCTTTGTTTCTGTCTTTCTCCCCACCCAGTCACCCAGCCCTGCTCAAATGAGCCCTGCTGTGTGTGTGTGTGTGTGTGTGTGTGTGTGTGTGTATAGCCATGATGTGGTTTTCATTCTTGACTCAATTCCAGCAACCACAGGTTCCTCTGTGGTCTTCCCCTTTTCCCCTTTATCCCTCCTTCATTCCTTCCCTCCCTTTTCTCATCCCTCCCTCTTTTTTACTCCACGGTCTCGTTTTTTCGTTCCGTAATGTTTCGGAGGCAGACGGAGGGAACACACTAGAGGATATTCTCTGAATTTCTCCCCGAGTGTTGTTAAAGACACATCGAAGAGGTTTCATCCTCACTCACAGTTTGTCCTTCCTGTCCATCTCTCCTTTCAGCCAATGAGGAAAGAGCCAGAGGTTGTCACGGTAACCCTGAAGAAGCACAATGGCATGGGCCTCAGCATCGTGGCTGCCAAGGTAGGAAATACCACCTGGACGTGTGTGTATAAGTTTCTGTGTATGTGTGTGTCTGAGATTTGTCTGAGCTTTACAAGAAAGTTTTTTTCAGTAAGAAAACTTCTCTTTTGAGGTAGAAGTCATATATTTTTCAAACATTTTTCTAAAGCAGAACTGTGAAGGAATGGTGTGAATTTGTCAGGAAATCCAAAAATAACTTTTTATCTTGGCTGTCGAGACAGAGTTCAGTGGATTTGTGTCGGGGTGTGTGTGCGTCTGTGTGTGAGGCTGAGCGACACAGTGCTGACAGAAAAGGCTGCTTTTTTAAATAGACTGCTTTCATTGTTGAGTCTGACGGCAGCGCAGAGACTAAACAGTGACACTGCAGAGAAAGCTCTGGACGACGCCAGAACAAAAAAAACAGGGTTGTTTGAGTTTTCTGTTGAGTGGGACTATGGATCACTCTGTCCATATTGTTTGTTTGTTCACACGTCTGATGTGTTGGTTAAACCTGGGCAAATTTTTACCTCTCCCCACTTTGTTCCAGTATTAAACACAAGTGCACAGATTCACCAGCAGAGCAGCTATATTATCAGAAAAACTGAATTAAGATTCATGCATTTCTCTCCCATGTTAGTTACAAACATGGCAAACATAACCAACTATCTTTGCTACAAAACAGTACTTTTTTTTATGGCTATTGGAATAACGAAATGGTTTAAAGGAATAGAAATGGATAGGAAATAGTATGATTATTTTATGATGGATACCTTTTCAAGAGGTTTCACTCTGCCTATTTCAGTGTTTCCTAAATTCCTGATTATCAAAAAGGTGCAGTTTGAATCAAGAGTCACAACATATTGATGACAAATAACCCCCAGATATAAATTAAAAAAAAATATTAGTGTCAAAAAAGATGACAGATGTGCACAGTGGCAGCATCTGCTGGGTAAAATCAGCATTGCTCAACAGATTGGTGGATTGCAGATAGCAATCTGACAAACTCTAATGTTTGCTTACTTTTCTCTAGTCAAACATTTTGTCAGTAGTAACGATAGTGAGTTAACATGGATGAAGATGGAAAAATCACAAACACGTCATGCCTCAAGCTGCCATAGACTTAACGAACAGGATATTTTTAGAATCAAATAGATGTCTGTTAAATTATTGCAAAGTTAGGGCTAACATGTAGCTCATATTACCATTTTCAGCCGAACAAATTATTATTTTCGTTACCCATTAGTCTACCGATTATTTCCTCATTCAGTTTTTGTTAATAAAATGCTCAAAATTTTCCAAGGTGACCTCTAATTGTTTGATTTGTTTGGCTAACCACATAAACCCCAAAAATATTCAGTTTACTACCACATTAGACAAAGTAAAACATTCCTACTAAAGACTGAGAAGCTGGAACCAGTGGATGTTTAAAGTTTTTGCAATTTAAAAAAAGATTAATCATTTATCAAAATAGTTGCTGCTCCAGTTGATTAATCATTTCAGCTCTACTTTAAACTGCATTGCTGTAAAGGGCACATTTGTCTTGCTGCCTAATGAACGTAGAACACAGACTACAGAAAACATTGGTTAAATATAACATAACAAAATACATTAAACATATAATTAAAATAAATAAAACAAATGCTTACATAACGCAAAGTCCATCAAGTGTGAGATTAACATAAAAGCTGAATCCAGCTGTTGCCGTCGCACCCAGTCACAGCATCTCCATCATCACCCTCCAATTTTATATGAAAGAGCATCTCATCCTGAGCATTAAACAGTCTAATAGCATCATGAAAGATAAATTAATCCTCATTACCCCAGATCTTCCCTAACATTCATCAAAGCTTCACTTGCCAGTACAGAGTACCTGGTATGGCATTTGTTTTATTCGTCTTTTCCTTTATTCTCTTTGGTCCACAGCTGGAGACAAACCCAAACTAGGTACATCTTATGCACTTTAGAGACGTCCCATTTTGCTTGTATTTTATTTTAAAATGGCAAAGAAACGGCAGCAGCACAGCTGGTGGTCGACTTTGACTAACAAATTTCCTGCGGGGGGAAACCCTGAATTTACAAGCCAGACGGTTGCGTAATTTCTGTGTTTAAGGCCTCTCTATCAAAAAATTTCCCCTCGCTGTGCCGTATCTTATCATGTAACACTATTCTGCTTCCTTTATGTGCAACACCTCTGCTTTTTATCAGTTGTCACAGATTTGCAAGGTTCATACGAAGGCTAGTGTTTTTGTGTACTGTTGTCAAGGTCTAAAAAGTGTAGGATGCGGTGACACATTTTAAAACATGAAACTTTGAAAGTTTTTGTCAGTCTTCTGTAGAAATGTGTTTGTTTATAGCACGTTAACGTCTGATTTAATGTGATGAAGGAGTCATTTTCAGTTTATGTATATAAATATGTAATTTACCACAGCTGTAAGGTGATGGAAACTTGAAAATGCACCTTTTGACTTTGTAAAAAGTGTAGGAACCCTGGATTTGGGTGCTAAGTTCAACAAATAGTTGTGTTAGGGTTTGTTAGCAGGTGGCGCAGGTGAAGCTGATGTCTCTTGTTGTGTTGCATCCTGTGTTCGTGCTTTGCTGCTAGTTTTTTAATGATGAAATATGTGTGAGTCAGATCAAGACTAATAGTATTTGCTCTCTTGGTAAAAACATGAGGACGCTTTCCCTCTTTCTTTAGAGTAGATTGAGTTTCCTGCTGAAGGCGAGAGCTTTCCTGTGCATGTGTGTGGAGAGGAAGAGCGGGAAGGAAGGACGTACTGAGGAAACCTCCTCGCTCTGTTTATTTTCAAAGCTGTGTGGACGAATGAGGAGGAGAGCAGGCAGAGAAGTGTGTGTGTGTGTGGGATGGGGAGGCAGGTAGAGAGAATTTTTGTCAAACAGCTGCTTGAATTCTCGGTAAACTGGGCTGAGCTCTGTCCTGTTATATAACTCTGAGAGAGAGTGTGTGTGTGTGTGTGTGTGTGTGTGGGGTGTGTGTGTGTGTGTGTGTGTGTGTGTGTGTGTGTGTGTGTGAGGTATTTGCCTGGTGGAGCTGCAGCAGCGCTCCACCTCAGTCTGACCAGCCAGCGTCCCAGCCGACACTTCACCTCTGGATCGCTGCCTGGATTCATTTTTTTCTTAACAAACACATGGCAATTAGGAACTCGTGGAGGAATTTTTCTGCACTTGGGAACTTTTAAGGAATTTACAGCCTCTTTTTAACCACATATACTGGAGTTAATACAGCTCTTTAAATTTACACCACCTGTTTTTATAGATAATCCCAACTTTTTAAAATGAGCTGCACTGAATTTCCACTACTTTTTGCCACACACGTAGGAATTCACATTAACTTTTTGTCGCACGTTTCCAGCCATAAATAGTGATTTTAAACATAGACGTTCAGCTGGATGGATAACTCCCCGCCGGTGTAATTTTGAGGTGTTGGACTTGTTGGTGCATGTTAGCAAGTTGAGGCTCTGTCTGAGATAAAAGGAGGTGTGTGTGTATTCGTGTGTCCCAGTCTGGACATCCCAGTGTGAACTTCTGAGGAGCGGCTGCAACATGTGGTTCTCTGTGGTGGGCAGGAAAGACCAGGTAATGGTGGATTTAATCGTTTTATGTGCCAGACAAAGAGTCTTATTATGGGGCATTTTCTGGTCACACGTTTTTTTGATCATCTGCCTTCACTTGGTTTTATTTTTTAATTTTATTTTGAATGAACCAAATATAATTGATTTGAAACGTGTGCCTATTCTTGTGCAAGCCAGATAAAGAGTGTGTGTGTTCTGTTCTCTCATTTCTCGAAAGACCAGATTCCTCAGTGTCTTCGTCATATCGTGATTCTCTTTATTGGTACATACATTGCGACTCCTGATAGACTGACAGGCACTGGTCGAGTTACCAGCTGCTGGTTGAATGTTGAACACACGTGAATAAGAGTCGACTGATGTGGATTCATCATGTACCCTCCAGTGTGATGGCCTTCTGGTTTGTCACTTGTCACTGTTTGCTTTCAGGGCCGTTCTGCTAATGATTAAACTAAGGTACACGAACGAGACACAGATGTTAGAACCACACTGCATTTTGGTAAAAGCGCTTAGTAAGCTTAAAGGGATAGTATGCATTTTTTGAACTGGCGTATGAGGTGTTTATCAGTAGTCAGTGTATTAGCTGCAGTAGATGGTGTTGGCACGCCCCCAGTTTGAAGAAATGGCACGACTACCAGATTAGGAAACTATGCAATATTCTGCTGTGGACGGGCCCACCTAAAGCAAATAATAACAGTTTAAGTGTGCGCTGTATTACGAATATTTTCTTACTTCATAGGCAAAATCAGTCATTTTATTTTACAGAACATGTGAGCTGCTGTTCTACAGTTACTTTGTGTAATTGTGTGACTTTGGTGTTTTAAAAGGTTAACTCAGATTAAACAAAACTACACAATAACACAAACAAACTAACAGATTGAGGCAGCTGTAGACCAGCAACTCAAAAAGAGAGGATTACCAGTTAACATCTTTCAACATCTGATGTTTTGGAAATTCTTTGGAATGACGATAAGAATAATTAAGGAACAAAAACCTTAAGTGTTGTATGACAATATTAAAAATAGCGGTATTATTGGTCTGCATTAGTAAAACCAGTTTGTCAAGCAGCTGTTGCAGTGATTGACCTGTAGAATCAGACACTCAGCCCTCTTACATAAACTTCATATCGTTTAAGTCATTTGCCTCACTGTGGAACAAATGAGTGGAGGAGTTTGAAAGTTTAAAAATACTATATCAGTCAACACCACCTGTGTGGTATTGTATTTGTCCTGGTATTATGTTCCTCAACCCCCAACAGCTGGGAAACTGTTCCTCTTCACCTCCTCCTCCAACTCCAGCGTTGGTGTTTTACTCATTGATCTATCCTTCAATTACAGATTGAAGACAACTAAGCTTGAGCAGAATTTCTATTTCAGTAATTCTTTTCAGGACACTAGTGTGAATTAATTAAAATTTTTTTTTTTTTTTTATTATTTATTATTTATAATGAATGATTACATTTTGGCTTGTGGAGATTAATGTGGAGAATTTACCACAAGACCCAAATCAATTTTGAAGGTCTGGCAATGATTGCTTTGTCTTGTGTGGACCGCAGTGTGAAATTGCTGAAATTTTCAAGAGTGTTTTATGTTGTTTATGAAATCATTGAAGTACCAGGACATGAATGACTTGGGTAAAGTTCAAAAATCCAAACTAAAAAAAGCTGCATTTTGTCTGTTTATTTCCACAGTGTGTTTGAAGTATTGATTGTGTGTGTGTGTGTTTGTTTGTTAGCTGACCGAATGGTACTAGGAGTGGAACAATAGTATGACAGGGTTACCCCCCATGAGGGCCGAAACAATGGGAGGATATACCGCACACACACATGCACTCACTTTCCTGTAAAGCTCTGTGCAGGAGGTGTTTATAAGGTGTGTGGAGGAGAACTTCTCTACATCTTGGGGCTGATTATAAAAAAAAACATACTATATCTGTGTTAGAGTCACAATCTGACAGGTTTGAATGGAAAAACGAGGACACACTTGCAGGAAAAGAGACGTCTTCTATGCTTAGAGCTGAACTTTTTCCTGTCTTTACACAGCAGCTTCCGTGCTGTCCATAATATTATGTCACCAGTTGCTTTGTCATGATGAAAAGTAAACGGGTTACTCGGTTTGTTGTGTTTGTGTCTATTTTTGAGTTCCTCTCTGGTGGTCAGCTCCGCAGTCTGAATGGCATCTGAGGTCAGCGGAGGACACTGGTACTTTGACTGATGAAACAGCTTCTGAATCCTGTGATTCGCTCGACTGTTCTGGTGGTTTTCCCATGAATATGCTATACCCAATTATAGAAATAGCAGATAGATGGCAGATTCTCAGAAACCACAATTTCATTTGAGTCTTGATTTGAAAAGTTGAACAGATCATCGGTTTGATGCCCTTACAAGTGTCTTGGAATCGAGTTTGTATACTGTAGTTTATAGCTGTAACACCAATAGCTGCCACAGTATGTTTTGACCCATTATAACAACAACTTTTTTTTGATAAGTACAGTTTGTTGGAGCCAAGCAGCACTGCAGTTATACATCCACTTATGCACTTGTTAATTTAAACAAGATGGCAGTGCAGGTGTTTCTTAAACAACTCAAGTAAACAGGACGCCGTCCCAAACAGTTGGAGCTAAAAAGGTGGCTGTGACTGTTAACAAACCAAAGCCACTCTTAATCACTCAGCTAACATTGGATTTAACTTTATTCTTGAAGCTAAACTTATGTGGTTCTCTACCAGTCCGATTCAGAGACTTGGTGGTTTGTTGTGATGGAAATCGGTCGACAGAAGGAGGAAACCTCCCTGTGCATATTTTTGACTTGTGGGAAAAACTGTATTTCCCTAGATTATAGTTACCACTTTCTATTTCCATGCACACTCACTGGCTTAGAGTGTAAACATGCTGCACAGAATCCTTGCAACCATACACACAGTTGCAAGCAGTACTGTGTCAAATGATTTCTTACTTGATGAGTAAACAATGAAGAAATTCTCTTTACAAAACAGCAGCATGCTGGGCATAAGTTCATATGAAAAATAAGCACTTTCTGCAACATACTAATACTAAAACATCTTGTCATGTGATGCAGCTGGTACAGCAAATAACTCTTCTACTTACCTCATTCTGACCATAGATCAAGTTTTGTCCTTTTTCAGGGGGAAATAGCAGGTCAACAGTATGTGACAAGTAGAAGTGGTGTTCGTTGTCTGAAAACAGCAAACCTGGCATTTTCCATGTTCTATCATGCACATGTTTTGAGGATGATGCAATTGTTACACAGATTTGGTGCACAATTTAAGTAGTTTTGACCACTTTCTGCACAAAAAATGAATGAAAATGATTAATTAATAGTATCAGTATATTTGCCAATGAATTTCCTGTTCAACAAACTGATGAATTAACTCTTAACTTATTTAATTAACTTATTTACTCTAAACATGCAAGGAGCACTGGGATATCTCTGAAAAATCCCTGAGACGTATTGCATATTAATAGATGAAAAATGTAAATTATTCAACAGGTCTTTGAGTGTTTCTGTCTGGACGGCAGAGTCACAGTGATGTGACATTTTTCTCTGCATCTGACTCACTGAGAAACTGGCCTCTACAGCAGATCCACATAGACGAGAGGTAACGCTTGTCACGTACGTGTGATGTACAGCTGGCAAAAACAGCTGCTAATGCAAGCTGGCGACACACCAAGATTACAGCTCACAATGTTAATACATGTCAACCTGCTTTCTGGAGCCTTTTCTGAGGTTATAAACCACTTATCCATAAGAGGCACTTTGGAAGCCAGCGGTGTTCAAAGGCCCTGTACACACCCACACAGGTACTTTGTTATTTTAGCAGATTCGATTTTTTTCTTCTCAGGACTTTCTCTGCATGTACAGACTGCAGTTGATTGACATCTTCTTGATTCTCCCATTTCACTTTTGTTGCACCTGTTAAGACACGACCCTTTTTAAACCACCGATTCTTTAGTAAATGCAGTGTCATGACTTCAGCAGATTTGCAGGAGAAAACCACACCCAACTTTAACCTGAGAAGATGTCAGATCAACCAAACTAACTGACAACACCTGCGTCAGTGGGCAGAGGCATTGAAACAGCCACTGTAGGGGAAGGTTTATGTTTACTGATGGGAGCAAAATAAAAATTCTGAAGTCTATTATTACCCATTTTATGTATTTTTAACATATTAAAAGGGTCATATCAGGGTCACTGGATAAATTTGTGTTGTTAAAGAAGGAATAACATAATTCATAATTTATATATACTTGTTTCTCTCACCTTTACAACCTTTTATTCTGCATTAGATGCACCGGATCTGACCTTAGTTGTGATCACAGTCTTGTCCTCACATAGTGTGTTGATGTTAGTTTGTATTCAGGTTGCTGACTGTAGATAATACATCCAGCATGAATGTCATTTTGGGCAGAAGAGAGATTTCTCTGCTTGATATTTTTCTTTTTCCGTAGTGTTGGAATGTGGGCTTTGTTGAAAAGAGTGAAAAACACTCTGCAGTTCCTTTACAAGCTTGTGCTCGGAGTGGGATTTTGAGTGTGCAGCCAGCAAGGCTTAACCTCAGGAAATTGATAGAATTATGGCCATGTTTCTTTCCACACCAAACAGTATATCCAAGTACAATTCAAGCACTGCCAAGATTTGATCAGAGAGCGTAAATGTCTCACAGTAAAGTATATGTAGCCTGACGTGACAGGATGACAAAGTTTTGCACTTAAAAGAATAGTTAAGTGTAACCGCCGTCATGGAGGTGTTCTGTTTTTCTTATTAAAAGTCGTGGAGGCTTCAGTGGGGAGCATGTTTAAAGCTCCAGACTCCTTCAGACCATTCCTTCTCTAATAGAGGCCTGGCAGCTTCAAGGTGTGCTTGATTTGTTGTGTTAGGGCACTTAAAAGAACCAGAGCTGTCCATTAAAACACGGTAAATCAAACGGTGACGTTCTCTGAGGTATCCCAGCTATTCTTATGGGATCTAACTGATTTCTGTAAGCAGAACATGTGCGCACTCACAGGAAACATTTTGTTATACATGTTTTGTAGGATTTTGCCCCAAAGTTGTTTGGTGGTTCCACTTTTCCTAGGAAAGATGTGTTGTTTTGATCAACTGACGATGCTTCTGACAAGCGACACATCTGTTTTCACTTTGACCCAGACTCATACCTCCGCTACTAGATTTGCAGCTTCGTTATCGCAACAAACCTGCTGTGTGCACACGTGTCAACATGCCCTTGTCTTTACAGTTTAGCTATATGTTCTCTTCTGTGTTTACATGGCACAAAACTTTATTTACAATTTGTGTGTCTTGCCAGCTCCTCAGGCATGATTTTGTTTAACTATGTTTTTGCACCTTGTAGCTGCTAATCAGGATTATCGGCAATCAGTTAATGCTTGCTTACATTTAGAAAACAATCAAGCTAAATAGCTCAACTACGTGGATAAGATTTTTTTCCTATTTTTGTGACACAAAGGTATGATTACTGTTAGTGATTGTACTGTATGATTTCTAGAGCTCCACATCCATTTGTAATGAAACACACTGGGCTTTAACATTACCATAAAATTAACAATATTTCTGATTCACGACACTGATTGGCGAGTAGTATTGCATTTCCTTGCTTGTTAATAGATGAACCTGCTGGGTAACCCACAAAAAAGTTGCGTAACAGGTAAAAATATATTTGTCTTTATTTAAATTCATGGATGTGGCTAAAAATGCATTAAATGTGAGTGAGAACAAATTTTATTTTCTGGAAAAATCATGACTAAAAATGGTTGTGTTGTATTTTTAACATGCAGATTAGCTAATATTATTAAGTCTAATCAACTGGCAGGATTTTTAAAAATTGGGATGATGCCTCATCTGCACAAATAATGCCACTGATCCAACAGCAGTTTAGGCAAACTAGTATAACAAAATGGATGATATAAAGATAAAAGCCAGTGGTGAAGACCAGATTGTGGACAATATATCCCATTTGGGAGAAATTTAGTGTGATCAGAGACTTTGAGAATAATGTATTCAGTGGCTTTGGTGCTTGTAAAAAGTGCCAAAGTACTAGCTTTCGATAGCTGCACATTAAAATACGATACGAGCTGCAGGAGTACAGGTGCTGCACGAGCTGACAGATGCTTTTCCAAGAACAAAAGTGAGCGACTGTCTATGTGTGTTTAATCACAGGTTGGGTTGTGAGGCAGGTCTGGGTGGGTGCGGAACTGACTTGGAGATAATTGTGGGTCATGGGTCAACTCTGGTAGTCAGCTTTGTGGGCGCAGGTTTGCAAAGGTAGACTGGTGCAGTTTCATTACGCCAAAAGGTGGTGAAGTAGTGAGGGTTGCATGTACCACGATCATTCTTCAACAGCATGCAAATAAAATCTCTAAATGCACATTTCAACTCCAGGAAACCCCAGGAAAGCAGCAATCTTTTCACATTCATTTCAGCTACTGTAGCTAAACTGCTTTCTCTGATGTGTCCACTGTAATTCCCCTCCAAAGGACAAGAGGTGACCCTCCATGACGCAATGTGTTGAACTGAATTCAGCTTTACAAAATCACATATAATCAAATCAGTGCAGCAGACATGATCACATAAACAATAAACTTGCAGTGCGGTTTTTGAACTGTATCACTTTATGCTAGAAGTTGTAGCCCCTCTGAACCCCCTATGGGACCCTTGAACTCGCTAAAAGTCCCTCTGAACATCCTCGGGGAATTCAGGAAATTCCCACAAGTGTCTGTGGAGCCTATTTTGGCGCCCCAATCCCCATTCTGGATAAGTGCATGAAGCTGTGGCTCCATGTGAAACAGAGGCTCTTTAAAGTCTTCTGTAATGTACAACAGACATAAAACAGTCAGAATGATTCACTGGTCTTCTCTCATCTTAATGTCACTCACAGGAAATTCATGCCTGCATGAATCCAGCCTCATTATGATATACACACACAAAAACACACACATACGGACAGACAGACAGAGAGTTGGAACATTGCGGGTGAGACAGTTTGAAGGCCTGGTGTCTCTGCTGTCTTTATGCGCTGCAGAAACTGGGACAAAGATCTGTGGATGATGGAGAGCATCTGTTCACTCAGTTCACATGCTTGATAAATCGAAAATATAGGAGTTAATTTGGAAAATGAGACAGGAAAATTTGTATGGACGCACTATCAATAAAAATAGATTCTTGTTAGAACTCCAGCTTTCAATAACGTGCTGTCATCCACATTCAAAACACGCTCAACAAAAATATGTTCCACAAAGTGAAAGCTCAGGAACATATTTAATTTAGATGACAAGGCAACACAATGCTTATTGTTTGATATAACAAACTGATTGGTTTTAACCTGTTTGAACTCAGATTTTTATGGCTCCGCATGTTTCCTGAGAAGTTGTTTACTTTGAGAAAATCTTACCGCAAGGTCCATTTACTAGCTATTCTTGGAGGTTTGATTGTATCACATCAGTATGAAATTTTCCTTTTTGTCATTAACTTACATCAATTACTCTTTAATTTCTTAATCCATTCAACAGTTGCCTGCTGCCTATCAGAATCTAAGTCGCATTACATGATTAATTATGTTACTAAGAGTCACTAATTATATACAGCTGGCTTTACAGATAAAATGTGATATAATTGCTAATAAATTCATGCACTTAGTAAATTGTATGCCCTATTGTACCTGCTGTTTCTCAGGCATTCTTTGATCGATATTACTGTGGAAGATGGTGTTAAACAGCATGGTATGTGGTCTTAAAAAAGTCTTAAATTTAATTTGTTGAACACTGCAGAAACCCTGCACTTTAAGCAAGATAAAAGTGTTTAAATTCTTCGCCGCTACAGCTGAAACAGTGAATACATGTGTGACCTGCAAACAGTAAGAGCTATTAACCTGAACGTAACCCCTGCCTGTGCTTTACAAGACACACACGCACACGCACACACACACTCTGTGCCACGTTGCCAGGTCTGATGAATGGCACCAATTAGGAGTCTTTTTAATCCACTCCACAGTTTTATGAGTGAGTTTATAGACATGCTGTGACTCTTAATGTCTAGGTAGTGTGTGTGCCATCTGAACGTTTGTTGTTGTATTGCCTGCATAAGCTTTGGTTTCTCCTTTATACTGTATTAACTTGAATCTGCTTTAAAACTAGGAGCAAGTCTGAATTTAATCAAGGGATGTCTTCAGTTTTCAGTCAGCAACATTGTAGGTAGTCATTTTGTTTGCCCGTTGCTGCCTTTCCAACTATGAAAAAGAGCAATTTGTGTTTAACGTCTTGAAGTGTTGGAAGTCAAAAAAATAGCTTCATATTTAGCCCAGCGGAGTGCCTCTAAAAAGAAATACATTTTTCTGGTTTCTGGTTCTACTGTTGCACAAACTCGGAGGATAAACATGTCAAGATGGCTAAGAAAGTGTGTGATACGTCTGATAGCATGCCAACACTTTGCTGCACTGTAAACCACCTCCCAACTTCACAAGAAAACCACACAGACACTCGCACAGAAGCTCTGTCTCGCATGTGTGTGCGCTTCTGCTACAGTTTTGTCTTTATTTCTGTTCTTTGTTGCTCTCTTGCCACTCAGTAAAGACGGGATTTGGTTTAAAGTAAATATTATGACATAAAATAAATCTCTGCAGATTCCTGTGGGGAGATGTGATTGTTTCAGCAGCAAATATTGCTCAAGTGCAGCAAAGAAAACTAGAATATAAGCAGAGAAAAGGAACATAAAGGCACTTGTGAGTGTGTATGACTGCTGCCAGTTCTCTATAAATGGGAATTCTCTTGGATGTTTCAGTTTGACATGTCGGTGAACTTGTTACCTCAGATAAAAGAGGCCAGGCGCTCAAGAAAGTTTTCCAATCCAACCACACTCTGCTCAGTGTCAACACTCTTTAATAGCTGTGCATAAATGTGTGTTTTTAAATTCTTGGTGGTGCTGGACTCCGTTCTGTTGAAGATTTCCAGTAAATGATTGCAGACAGGCCGGCCCAGAGTACCCAAACTCTTTTACTACAAAACAACGCTGCTGTCTGTATGGCAGCACATGTTGCTCCAGAGCCTGTATGTAACCTTCAGCATTATTTGAGCCTTCACAGGAGTGACAGTTAGACCTGCCATGGGCACTAACTCACCCTCACACAGCAAAGTCTCCTGAATCCAACCGTGTTGTGTTCATTGTCAGCTCTCTTTAATAGTTTTGAATAAATGTCTGTTTTTAAATTCCTTGTGGTGCCAGACTCCGTTCTGGTCCAGACACCCAGTCGGTGTTGCTGGATGTTACTGGTGTTGCCGTCTGAATCAGCTGTCTGCCGTAGCTAAGAGACGTGTGAGACTGCTCATTGAACTCTGAACAATCATAGCTGTCAGTCACAACATGCAGGATGTGTGAAGGTGAAAAAGTTCGAAGGACCAGAGACCGACTTTTGGGATCAAGCATGTCTGTGGTGCAAAACATTATGGATGGTTTTGTTGTTCAGTTGCAATTGTTGACATTTAAATTTAGATTTTTCCATTTTATGTCCAGTACCAGCAAAAAATCTAACAGCGCCATGAATTACATTAACCTTGATGAACGTTCATGAAAGAAAGATTATTTAATTTTAAAGAGGATGAATCTGATGAATATCTTAGTTCAAATTGGGGATTTTGGTCAAGGATTTGTTTTTGAGTGATGATGTTATAAAATGTGATGACAGATGCTAATTATTATTATTGTAACATTTGTCATATTTACATACATATTTACATACATATACATACAGTATCCCTTAATTATCTGTTATGTTTGACTTGGAGAAAGTGCCTCATGATAATGAGAAGTGATAATGGTACAAAACAAACCCAGTTAGTGGGTGTCTTTTTTTTTTCAGTTAATGGAAAAGTGCTTCAGGCAACAAACCTAAATCTCTGGCCTCTTGGAAAAAACTGTAGCTGGTTTCACATCGCCTTCCTTTGTTTGAGGCAGAGTTTGAAAGCATGTTTGTACCTGTTTCAGTAGAACATGTTCAGAGAAACAGGAGGAAAAAATGGGTTAAGCCACACGAGAATAAGTAAAACCAGTGTGACCACCTTATGGGCCACCAAGACGTCACCACACTACAATATTGTGTCGGCTTTAATGTTATTTGTCTTATTTATTTATTTGTTTTACTAACAATACAAGAATGCCACTTGTGATCTTTTCATGACTCGTCCACAGTCATTTCTTTAAAATGGATTTGTACTGATCTCAGACAGATTTGTTCTGTGAAACAGACTTTTTAAATCGCTCACCCTGTTGAAATGACTTGAAACAAAATGTGAAAAGTATATTTTTTTGTTTTTTTTTGTTGGGTCACATACAGTAGGTTCATCTCTCTCTCTCTCTCTCTCTGTCCCTGCAGGGTGCTGGTCAGGAGAAGCTCGGCATCTACATCAAGTCTGTTGTCAAAGGAGGAGCAGCTGATGTGGTCAGTACACACACGCACACACACACACACACAAACACACACACAATGTGAAACCGTGACATAAAATTATGTGGAAAAACATACACAGTGACTCACTCTGCGGTATGTGTGTTTGTGTTTATACAGGACGGTCGTTTGGCTGCAGGTGACCAGTTGTTGAGCGTGGATGGGCGCAGTCTGGTTGGCCTATCACAAGAGAGGTAAACTCAGTGGTCAAATTAGTAATGATATTGTTTTTGGCTGCCTCAGTTTGTTGGGGAGAAAATAATTGAATGCTTCAGTGGCCAGAAATCACTGTAATGTGCTGCCAGCGAAATGTCCACTTGTGCTGATTTCCAGTTGCAAATTAGAAATGGAGAAGTTCCCATTTGACACGTGTACACTGTGATTAAACCTTCAAGACATCCAGTGATTTCTCTATGAAGCAGCACAGAGAAAATGTGGGTGAACATGTTATTTTTGTCTTTACATACTCAACCACCTACGGAAGCCCTGAGGGCACATGAGGAAAAAAATTGTGCTGACTCATTTTTTTGTTAAAAAAAAAAAAAAAAGGTTGCACTAGAATAATCTTTTTAAGTTCCTAAATTTTTTCATCTGTGAAAAAAACTAAGGTTTGGCAGATTAACCTTTTTTTGTCAGCATCTTTTTCAGATGTATTCAGACCAGCAAATAAACACCAATTAAAATACATTTCTAGCCAAAAGAAAGACATGGTAGTAACGTTATATAACTTGTTAACACACAATATATGTTCTTTGTGTTTAGAGCAAATGGAGAAATTAAAATATAGCTACAACAATTATTCAGTTATCAATTTTGGTTATTAATCAATCACTTTGAGTATTTTGTTACAAAGAAAAGTCAAAATTCTCTGAATTGTGGACAAAATAAGACATTTGAGGACGTCTTCTTGGGCTTTGGGAAACACTGATTGACATTTTTCACCATTTTCTGACACTTTATAGACCAAATAACTAATCGATTAAGTGAGAAATAATCGGCAGATTAATCAGTGAAAATGAAAATATTTGTTAGTTGCAACAAATTAAAGCCCCATTTCCATGTAGGGTTTTCTTCCAGCAGAAAACCTCTGGCAGAGTGGTTGGGAGCGCTGGGATGAAGCGTATGAGCGGTGAGAGAAAACAGTGCTGTGTGTGGGTTTGACACTACGATTGACATTAACTAGGTAGCCAACTTTAACATTAACAGAGGGGTAAGTACAGTGTCCGACTGATCTTTGCCAACAAATTGCCTTTTCTGTCTCTGTTATGACAGTTTGTGTCTGACATGGACAGTGATGAGTCTCTGTCTAATATTTGCCAGTGCCTGTCTGAAAAGTTCAGAGACTTTCAACTTAAAGTGCTCAGAGCAACTGCACAAAAAAGGCAGAGCGCTCTGAAAAAAAAAACACTGAGCACAATGGCTTTTCCCTTGGTGGTTGCTTGCTGCTGTATGTGCTCATCCCTTATTGTAAAAAGTTGGTAAAACTATATGGACACAGGGCCGTAAGGAACCTAAGACAAAACTTTTTCACTTGTCTTTAAATCATAAAAACAGGAGAGAAAACAATTTAGATCAGGATTAGAAAAGGGATCACCAGAATGTTTTTTTTTTTCCTCACTTGCCTCTCAGGGCTTCCATAACCACCCACCACACAGCACTGACGTATTTATGGTCATGCCATCATGAAACTCAGTTTGAATTCTATTTTGAGAACTGAAAACATTTGAAAAGTAAAGTATCATGTTGATGTGACATCAGATAACCACATCTTGGAAACCTCAGAGTTGAGACACTCTTGAGGTTTATTGCATCCCATTTGTCCTCGTTTGAAAAAAAAAAAAAAAAAAAAAAGAGACAAAATGTTCAACGCGTCTGGAACACGCGGCACAGGCAGAGGGAGGGTGTGTACAGTGTGTTTTGGAAACAGCCGTGAAGCGCTCGGTGGCTAACGCCCCGCTCAGATTAATCCAGTTATTCCTCTCCCTCGGCGTGTACAGGCTTGATGTTCAGGGTTGTTGTCAGCAGCAAGAGGTCAAACTGGATTTACACATCACTTGTTTAATTGCTTTAGCGTGCAGCAGGTAGCAGGTGGGGTGGGGGGTGGGGGTGGGGGTTCATCATATCAGGCCGATCTCACAGTACACGCACTAAGAGTTAATCAGATCATTTTCCTCTGTATTTCTGAGGGTTTCGGTTCATGGTATCATCCTGTGGTCATCTCCTCTCCTCCTCCTCAACAGGGTTAAGATTAAACATGATTTGCAGCCTTCAGGTCTGCTGGTATATGTTTATGTAAAAGCTAAATCCTGTGATATTTCCAAATGTGGGTTTAGAGCGTGTTCTCTGCTCAGCATCAGGCAGTTGACGTTGCATTCCCCGAGTTCCATCCAATCACACACACATGGCTCATTACCTTGTGTGATCTGCCCTTCAGCTATTTAAAGGATTTGGTTAAAGCCCTGTGCACATGTGGCTGTTAAAGAACATGGGTACTGTGTATGTGTGTGTGTGTGTGTGTGTGTGTGTGTGTGTGTGTGTGTGTGACACAGCAGGATTGCACCCAAATTAAAGTGAAGTGAGTCTCTGGCAGTGACAAATATAATCCTGCCTCTGGTTCATAAAGGTCTTCTGGTTTTTTTTTTTTTTTTGCCCCTTTCGATGCCAGGAGACACAAACTTTACTGATGTTTTCCCATAATGACTAAAAGTAGTAATTTTCGGTAGTGGTGCACTTTTACTACATATCTGCTTGAGGTTTCTGCCTCTTAAAAGGAAATTTTTCATGATTTTCGTGGCTCATTGTGGGACTCTTTAGGTCTAATAAAAAAAAAAAAGTATAGTCAAGTACAGTTTTCAACGCTGCCACATCAGGATCAATATATGTTAAATTAATACTTATGTTTACAAAATGACTTTGTGTCTTTCAGAACTTTTAATTGTTAAAAACAGACCCTGGACTGTTGAGCGACTAAAGTCATATCAAGCAAGAATGAGGAAGAATTTTACTCTGAAAACTTCAACAGTTAGTGTCCTCAGTTCCCAAACACGTACTGAGTGTTGTTAAAAGAAAAGCTGATGTATCACGGTGGTAAACAGGCCTCTGTCACAACTTTTTCGGAACATGTTGCAGGCATCAAATTAGCATCAGGCATCAGTTTGAACATTAAATACTTAGTCTTTCTACTGCATTCAATTAAATACAAGTCAAAAAGTATTTACAAATTATTGCATTCTGTTTTTATTTACTTTTTTGCCCCAACTTTTTTGGAATTGGGGTTTGTATAATAAAGTAAATCCAGGACACGTTTTAACCGATCAGTTAACTCTTCATACAGTATTCGTCCAATACCTACCTTGCTTTTTATTTAGTCTGCGGTTTCGTATCAAAACTACCAGACTGAACCACCTGTCAGTTTACCTTTAATGGGATCTGTGTGTGTGTCACGTGACACAGCTTCAGCACAGTGTTATCATAAAGTAAAGATCACAGTGTACCAAGAACTGACTTCACGCTCTGCTCTGATCGTTTCAAAGATGAAGTTTTAAAAAGCTCAGTTCAGTTACATTTGACATTTAAATATTGATGTGTATTATATTAATTTAATGTCTACACCACAGAGAATAGTTTAAGTGTGTCAGATCCCTTGAAGTTGTGTTGGAAGTTTTCATATTCATGTTCTCTCTCTCTCTTTGTCTCTCTCTCCCCCCCCCCCCCCTCTCTGTCTGTGTGTTCAGGGCAGCAGAGCTGATGACGAGGACGGGCTCAGTTGTGACTCTGGAGGTCGCCAAGCAGGGAGCCATTTACCATGGACTGGCTACACTCCTCAACCAGCCCAGTCCCATGATGCCAAGAGGTGAGCATACACACACACACACACACACACACACACACACACACACACACACACCTATACACATGCAAAATGTTCAGAGGGGCTTATACAAAAGCTAGTCTGGTGCTGTTTGCATCGGTGTCTTTTACAGTTAATTTTACAGTTAAATTTTCACTGCTGCATTTTACATTTCTTTTATACCACAAATTCACTTCTGACTAGAGCTGCATCGATAAATTGATTCATTGATTAATTGTCAATCGTTATATATCCAACTATTAACCATTAGGCGGCTACTTTGATAATTTATTAATAGTTAATGAGGCATTTTTTAAAAGAAAAAAAAAATCAAAATTCTTCCTCTCTGACTATAAACTGAATATCTTTGGGTTGTGAACAAAACAAGAAATTTGTGGACGTCACCTTAGAATTTAGGGAACACTAATTGACATTTTTCACAGTTTTCCATCATTTTATAGATCAAACGACTAATCAAATAAACAAAAAAATAATCAACAGATTACGGGAAAGTAAAAATAATTGTAGTTCCAGCCCTAGCCTCATTTTATAGTTTCTTTTATACTCACTTTTGACATAGTGTTTTTATATTTTCAGGGTTCTCTTGAGTCCAGATTCAAGATTAAAAATGCATTAATTTAATATGATTTATTTATTTAAAAGGGACGATGTAAATGTATCAACATTCAAACTAATGTAAATGCACCAGAGTTAGTTAAAGGCTAGTTTTCATTTGCAGTCCCTTTGCCAGATGTTGTCTAGGCATCCTAGAATCATAAAAATAATATATGTACAATAGTTTAAGACATATTATACTGTGGTGATTAGATGGACTTAATGTAAGAAACAAAACCAAATTATTGTCTTTAATCTGGATTTTTTAAAAATGAAATTTTCTGATTTTTAGAAGAACTTTTTATCTTGTAAATGAGTGGTGCTCAATGATAATTTGCAGAGCTGAAACATTTTTTGATGAATTGAATATTTCCTTGACAGAACATTCATGTGCAAAATTATTGATTAAGGAATAATTATGTGGCCATTTGCCAAGCAAAAATATTGATCTTTTTCATTTCAGCTTCTCTACTGTGAGGATTAGCTGATTTTCTCTTTATTTGTATTATTATAAATTCAGTATTTTGTGTGTGTGTGGGGGGGATCTGTGTACTGAACAGAACAGTTCATTTAAATATCTCAAAGTGTGGCCTAAATATTTTTGATGGGTTTTTCTCTGTTTTTGGATATTTAATAGACCAAAAAGTCAACTAATTAGTTGATAAAATAATCAGCTGATAAAACAATAATTAAACCATAGGTCCACTTTTAGTACTGAACAGTAGAAGTACATATTGTATTTCCAATTTTATTTTCATTTTGGAAAAGCATTCATTTCACCTTCAACATTTCACATAGTATAATTCTAACTGCAAATACATTCACATAGCGTTGTGCACACTTGTAGTATATTTGATAACTGTAACAGCCTGGCTCCTGAAGAAGTTTCCTTTTATAGCATTAGCTTTCATTATTTACAACTGAACATGAGAAGCTTTCAGTTTAGATACTGCCGAGGCTTGCAGGAGGAAAAAACTGGATAAAGAGCGGTATTTCAGCTGTTTCACTCATTGTCCTTCTACAACCATGAACATTAAAGTCTTAAATTAAAAGCAATTTAAAAAGATCACTCGGTCATATATTTGGCTTCCTAAACACTTCAGATTTTGCTGTTTAATGGCTGTAATGAATGGACTATTGTTAGTCCCACCATTAGTTAATGCCAGTAATTTGGTGTTGTGGATGAAAGCAGACTTGTCCAGACACTGAGTCCTTGTTGTCTTCTCTGCAGCGCAGTAAAAAACCAGCTTGCAGACTGAAGGATATAATGAGTGTTTGTGGCCGTAGCCAGATATGTGTGTGTGTGAGACGAGCTGCATGTGCGTCCAGACACACACAAACACACACATGGCATGGAGTTTACTGGGTTGTCTGGCTGTGTGCAGGTCTTTGTCTGCAGGAATGTGACCCTAGATTCATTAAGGAAGTCTTCTGGCCGGGTAGCTCTGTGGTCCACGATGACGGGTGTTTCTCCCGAATTCCCTCGACCACAGTGTGTTTTCCAGAGCAGACAGAGAACTTTAAAGACCAGGCAGTGAAGGAAGCTGGTCATTCTCTAGTAAACTTAATGTTAGGAAACTTGACAGATTGAGGTGTAGATTCTCACAGAATGAGGCCTCAAAGAAGAAAACCTGGTGACTGAAAGGGAAAGAAATTGGTGCACTTAAAGGGATCATTTAATTAGTTTTTTTTTTTTTAGAGGGATTGTATGAGGAACTTAACCTTAGTCAGTGTATTACCTGCAGTAGATGGCAGTTGGCACACCCCTAGTTTGGAGAAGCAGAGAGAAGTACCATAACATATAACATCCTTTCTCTCCCTTTCTCCTGTTTGTCCTAATTTGTGTGCAGCATCAGACCGAGGCCGAGACAAGAACGGGAAACTGCGACCAAAGAGCGAAGGCTTTGAGTTGTACAACAGCTCGGTGCAGAACGGCTCTCCGGAGAGTCCACAGGCCGGCTGGGATTCTTACCCCGAACCAAAGAAGATGAGCGGCGAAGATCGACTCCTCAAGAACCGAGCCGACCACCGCTCCAGCCCCAATGTCGCCAGTAAGCTCTCCTGCTTAGGAAGATATTTATACACTTAGAAGCAGAAGATTAACTACATGAACCTGTCCAGTTTATCTGTATTCAAGCCTACATACATTGCATTGAGCATCAGCATGAAATGTCTTTAAATCCACCTTTGACTCCACCTCCTGATCTAGGACGCAACTTGAGCAGATACAGAAAATCAGGCTTTGATCAAATTAAAAAATGGAAAGTGTCTGTGGTAAATAAGACGCTGGGTTTAGCATGGACAGTGATGGGGAAAAAAAAGTAAAACTACTCTGGTGTTATTCTTAAAGTACTCCACCCTGATATGAAAACAGTGTCGCAGTACCGTTTGGCAATAACACTGTCTGCAAAAAAAAAACCCAAAACACTCTCAGTTACCAGTTTGGGTAATTTGGGATCTGTTAATGACTCTTTTGCTCCCTTATTCATAGTATAATTCTTAATGTTGTTGTATTTGTAAATGACTGCCTTTAACCTCACAAAAACAACCATCTTTTCATCCCCGTCATCAGATCAGGGCCAGAGTCCTGCAGGCAAAGCGGTGTACCCAGGAGGACCCGGCACTAAGATCACCTCCGTCTCCACCGGCAACCTGTGCGCGGACGTAAGTAACTATTGAAGCCATGGGCGTCTTTATGTGGAGTTCTCCAGCAGACCAGATGAGACCAGAACGACGCCAACACGCGAGAACACACAGTATCTAGAACAGAGCTGAGAAATAATGTTTCATCAAAACAACTCCAGACAATGTGTTGCCTGTTTAGTTTTGGGAAGGTGTCCCAAATATTTTCCTTTCACGCAGTCATTTCTGTTTTTATTCGCCAGGATGAGCCCTCCCCTCCCCGTCCAGAAGCCTACCCCATCCCCACCCAGACCTACCCCAGGGAGTACTTCACCATCCCGGCCTCCAAGAGCCAGGATCGGGTTGTTGGTCCTGGGCAGGCGCCCACGCAGCACTGGCAGGGCATGGAGGACAGAGAACGCCTCCCTGTGGTTGACAACATCCACAACAGCATGCAGGTAGAGCAACATACGCCAACTTGTTGAAGCCACTTTGTAAATATTATCAGAAAATACCTAAAATAGTAGCAAAATAATTTTAGTTAATCATTCAGTAACTTCTGCGGTACAGTCGGTGAAGACATTTTACAAACTTACCGTCTGAAAGTAACGAGTGTATGCACATTCAACTGTAGTTTTCAACTTCTTTGCTTCATGTGTTGTGTAAACCAGTAGATTTTATTTGTTTTCCCCTCATACGATTTGTAGAATCAAACATACTGAAGAAGAAAAATGATCCCTCAGAAAGTCAGGAAATGTTTGAATCCTTCAACTGAACGTTACTTTGCATCATCTGCTGCCTGGGGACCTATTGTGCTCGATTCAAGCTCAGTATTCCTTATATATCTTGTACTGGCCCTTTATGCTTAACTGATTTTGGTGAAAATTAATTATATATCACAGAGAGAATATTTTCTGGTCTTCCGGCTGCTTTGCCTTAACTCTAAAAAAAGCTATTTTACTCTACAAAGTTTTCCGATTGCCACACAGATTTACGTGTTGGTAGCAGCTACTTTAGCTGCTAGCTGGCCAGTTAGGTCAGAAATCAGTCAGGCTGTGTGAGGCTACAGCACCCTATGTGCTTCTGAAGACTGTTGTAGCATGGAAAATAGTGACACGGGGCACTGAATTTGGTTAATTTCCTGTTTATCAGACTGCAAATGAGACATGGATTAGAGGCAGAGTGCCTCTTGGGACTGATTACTGTTCACAAGCACACATCTTTAGAACTTAATTCACTGATTCTGGTGAAACTGGAACATCATTTATGGAGAAAATAATTTTTAATTTTCCCTCTCATGTCCTGCTGCTCCACCTCAACTTGGGCTGATTTAGAAAGTTTTCTGATGGACAGAGGTTTACTTGTTGGTGTTTAGCTACTTCAGCCACTAACTGATAGCTCCTTGCAGCTGGCTCTACTCAGGCCCTCGTTTTAAATGAAAAACCCTCTACTTTACCCCACATGAAAGGTTTTGGCCAAAGTTTATTTTCCTATATTTCCTGCTCTAAACTCTGCATCCCATTTCTGCTTTTCTCTCTGTTCATTGTCTCTCCCCCTTCTCTCGCCTCTTATTGGATGTTTTCGTCTCTTCGCAGCGGGTTAACCACTCCCAGGAGGAGTTGTACCCTCCACCAGGAGGTCTGAGGCCAGACATGCAGCCGCACTACCAGCAGGACTACCAGCACCGGGAACTGGACTACCAACACAGAGATCTGGACTACCAGAGAGGTCCACCACCAGGTAGGTAGTCAGAGAACCAGAGACTGATTGGAGCACCTGATAATGTTATTAACTGTCAAATTATGTAAGAGCTTAGTGGTTTCATCCAAATGTTCCTCTAAAATGTAATCAAATTTGACATTATTGTTTGTGATTATGTAATATATATTAATCACAATATTTAATTCAGATTGACAAAGCAAAATATTCCTTCATCAGTTAAAAAGGATAAAATGTTTCTGTGTTTCTGTGTGTGTCTGTAGGTGTAGGAGGTCCTGAGCACTGGGCCCCACAGCCGCAGGTGTCCTCCTCGTTGGAGTCGTCCACGTCCAGCCAGGAGCACCTCAACTTCTCCACCTCCTCCTCCTCCTCCAACAAGACTGCGAACCAGAAGACTGGGCCGGGCCGATGGAAGACGCCCAACGCCCCTCACGCTGTGCCACCACATTCAGCCCAGCCGCCATCCCGCTCCGACCTGCCCCCTCCTCCGCCTCCGCCGCCAGCCCCTTACCCCGAAGCCTACGACCCCTATGACCCCCAACCTGACCTACCGCTCCCGCCACCTCCCGCTGCCGTCGCTCCGGTAACAGCCCAGCAGGCTGCAGACCGCAAGAAACGCGAGGAGCAGCAACGCTGGTATGAGAAGGAGAAAGCTCGGCTGGAGGAAGAGAGGTGGGCGTTTTTAAAATGTTTGATGTTTTATAAGATTTGTCTGAATGTTTAGTATTATACGCACATTTATTTTTTTTATTATTCATATTACATTGATAATAATGATTGCTAATACTGTTGATGATGGTGATTTCAGGGAGAGGAAGAGGAGAGAGCAGGAGAGGAAGCTGGGTCAGATCCGGGCCAACCCCGTCATGCCCGTCCAACCTCACAACAACGGAGGGTCCATGCCTCCTCCTCACCACCAGCCCCCTCTGCAGTCTGTGGCCCCACCCCAGCCCTACCTCCCCCCACAACCTCAGCCCCAGCCTCCCCCATCCAGACCGGAGAAGCTGGCCAGTCTTCCGCGATCAGCTGTTCCTCCCCCTGCCAGTGCCTCCAACCCTGCTGGTAACGAGTCCAAACATTTTTCATATTATTTTATGTGCAAACTACAACCAAAGTTATCTGATGAATAAAATGCGATGTACTCGCAGGCATGGACACGGTGATCAGAGAGCTGTTGCCGCAGCAGCAGCCGCGGACCATCGAGAGGCGAGACCTTCAGTACATCACCATCAGTAAGGAGGAGCTAACGTCCAGCGACAGTCTGTCTCCAGATCCGTGGAAACGAGATGCCCGCGAGAAGGCGGAGAAACAGCAGCAGCTTCACATCGTCGACCTGCTGGACAAAGAGATCCAGGAGCTTCAGGTAGACACGATTTAAGCTTAGTTTTTCTTTCCCTCATTTTAGCTTAGGATAGGAAAGGATATCTTCAGTATTTTTCATCATGGACCATATTTGGTGGCCTGGGAGCCAAGTTGGTGGACCATGTGTCCCATGTACTGAGACTGTGAATCCTCTGCAGCGGCTGTGGGCTCGACTCCCACTTGTGACCCTTTACAGCATGTCACCCCACCCACTCTCTCCCCCTTGTATGCCCTTTAGCTGCATAAAAGCCCCACCAAAAAGATTAAAAAAATAAATAACTTAAAAAAACATGGATCCTATTTTCCCATGTTTTTGTGTCTTAATTGACTTATGGGGACAAAATCTTTTTGAAATTGGTTCAGCATTGAGGGAGACCACTGCAGCTGTCAGCCACAAAGCAAGCTGGTTGTTTTTTCCACTGAGAGTCTCAGATTTTTATTCTAAGTGTCTGACAAGATCACGGAAAGAATCCCAACAAACAGACTATTTTTTTTAAAGAGATCCTTTTTGTTTAACCAGAAAGAGCCAATTTATCAGTGTCCTTAAAGGCACCAGACTCCAAACCGTAATTTTATCAGTGCAAAACACACTTTGTTCAAACAAAATAAAACTCACCAAAACCATCTTGGTTCGTCTTTCCACTGTTCCAACAATCACTAACTCGAATTTGGTCTCTGGACAGTTGGAGCACAGGACCAGTTTCAAAAACTGTTGTCCCCCTTAGTCACTTTGACACAAAACACAACCTGGTCAGAAAAACTACAAACTCAATGATGGATTCTGATCGTGCTTTATTTTCCAGGCGAAGCCGGAGCGAACGGCGGAGGAAAGCGACCGCCTCAGGAAGCTGATGCTGGAGTGGCAGTTCCAGAAACGACTGCAGGAGTCAAAGCAGAGCGACGAAGACGAAGAGGAGGAGGACGACGAGGACGTGGACACCATGATGATCATGCAGAGGCTGGAGGCCGAGAAGAGAGCCAGGGTGAGACGGGGGTGGTGGTGGCAGGAAAGGACAGTAAGGGTGGAGGAAAGAGAGAAATAAGAGAGAATGACAAAGATGATCAAGCAGCAGCATGATAAGAAAACCAAGGAGAGAAGAGAATAAAAGAGAAGGAAAGCGTAAATTAAACATTTATAGGAAGCGCTGAAGGGAACAGTGAAGATGAAAAAAGGAGGCACAGGAAATTGTATCATGTGCAAAGGCTGTTTTGACAGAAATAAAACATTCTGACTTGTGTTTTTCAAGTAAGAATGCCCATCAGCTCAGAGTAGGAAGGGCGAGCCACAGGAAACCAGGCTGATGGGGGGAGAAACAGAACCGGCTTTCCAAATGCTAGAGGGGGAAACGAGTTCCTCTGTGGCAGCGCTCCCACTATGAATGTCCTGCAATGTGCATCTGCAACATGCTTCTGTCATCGCTTTGCCATGCTGAGCTGCTTAAATCTGATTGGCTGGAGGGGTGGATGGGAGGGTTGCGGGTGTGGGTGACGATGTCGTTAATGCTGCATTCACATCATATGGATTTAACTGTGTGACTCCTAGTCTGACGATGTGTAACGGCCGTAAGTATGTTTGAACATGTGGTGATTTACGTTTCCTGTAGATTTTGGTTTCCTGCACTCAAGCACATGTGCTCAGTGAGAGACTATAGGAGTTCATGATTTACAGCAAACAGCTGCGTCCTGCTGTGTTGAGACACAACAACTTGTGTCACAACTAGTTTACAGTTGAATGACACTATCAGCTCTTACTCCTCGCTAAAGATTTTCCCAGGTTGATGACGTTAGAATTTTTCCTCACTTGTATCTGCCATCTTTCCCATATGCAAATGCAGCATATGTGCCGTGTTGCATAGCAAGAATGAACTACGACCTCAGTGTCTCCCATCTCAACAAGGTTCTCTGCATCCTGAGCTGATAAAGACTTTAATAATAATGCCAAGAAGTATTGAATGATAATAAATCCCATCTTGATTTATACTGTATTTTTACAGAGGCACAGGTTGGTGTTATTGTTGCACACTAACCAAACTAAAGGAGCACTTCACCCCCAAAATTAATTGTATATTAATAGACCCTTCCTAAGTCCCGTCCCTCTTTGCTCTGTGCTCCAATGACAGTTGAGCAAACTTCATTCTCTTCCTGTAAAAGCAACATATAGCCCACATGTTAAGTTAGCTCATGTTAGCAAAACACTAGCTTACTAGCTAGTTATTGACTGATGTAGATTAGCTATCTAGTTAGTACTTTGCTAGCATTAGCTAACTTAGATACGACCATGTGTTGCTTTTACAGGTCCACAAGCAATGTCTTTAAAATGTGGTTTTCTTTTTAACATATATGAGCCTAGCATATAAACCAAAAAAAAAACTGAACTGGGCATCACTAACTAAAATGTTGACATACTTGTTAGCTCTTATGCAGCATTTATTCTAAGTTTCTGTGTCTTAGTATGACTGGATGCAGCAGCCGTGTATGGTAGCTGTTTGGCTGTAGTTGGGACACAGCTGGACAGTGTTGAATCCGTCAGGGTGTGGCTGAGTGTGTCCTTTTATATCAGTTGGCATGTTTTGTTTTTTTTTCCCCGTAATGAAATACTTTTCAACATTTAAACCCTAAATTCCGTGTCCTCCTGTTAAAAAACTCTTTCTGGCTGTAAGTTTACAGTAAACATGGCAAAGACAGATCAGATGGTGGAAGGTCAAGTTATTTATAGTGTTTAGCCTAAAATCACACATTTGTCCCAGAGGGATTTACCATCTATACAAAATACACTCCTTAACCCAATCCTTGGCATGATTTGTTTAATACTAATTTAAACCATAATTAAGACCATAACTACTTTAATTTATTTTTTGCCCCTTTTTCTTAATGGATATTAATTGAAGTGAGGGTAAAAAGGGGCTCAAAATTTGCTCAACAGGTTACTGCAGTCACATCATCCATTGTTGTGCACTACTTTATTGGTTAGACAAAACCTCAGGAAGAGTAAACGCTGAAGTAGTGGAGAGACAAATGTGGAAAAAAGTGCCCAGAATGACTTAATCCTGTAATTAAAAACAAAAATTGACTAAATAAATGAATATTTGTGTTGCAAACATTGGATTTTTTTTCAGTCAGTTACCTTGGTTTTAACCATTCAAAATCAATATATTCCAAATTTTGGTGAAATAATTAAATTAAAAATAGTGGTCTATATTTTAGGATGTGGTTAGATGGTGCAGTGGTTTTGTGGATTCGGATGTGGTGGATTAAGGAGCTCTTGAACAGCCAATAATCAGCACAGTTGAGTGCAATGTTTTCACTTTACTGTATGTCCTCCCTGCCCCTTCTTTTATTTCTATCTTACTCCTCAGTTTCTCCTCCCACCTTCCCTCCTCTTTTTGCTGACTTAGTTTTATGGAAATCTCCTCCTCACCTTCCTTTTCAGTATTTGGGTATTTTCCTTTTCCTCCCTCCCCCCCGTCTGCCTCCCCTCTCACTCTCTATTCTCTTCTTCTTCTTCTTCTTCAGCAGCAGAATGCTGTCCCAGCTATCTCTGTTCTAGACTTGGTATGTTCTTCCTGTTAATGACGAGTATCCTCTCCCTGCCCTTACATCACTTCCTGTTTTCTGTCTGGGCTGCCCACCTGCCCGTGTTTCCTCTCTGTCTCTCCCCACCCATCTGGACTACTGTCGTCGTCTCATTGGGGGTGGGGTCGGGGGTTGGAGGCAGGACTAAAGAGCGGCCGGTCATGGAGAGGGCGTCCTGGGATGCTTGATGTTGTTTGGCTGGGGAAGCTGTCCATCTCTTTGTCCACTCAAAACAACTGCTGGGGGGGTGCCAAGGGAAGTTAATCAGAGGTGAAATATGGGAGTTTCCAAATCATGAAAGCAACAGAAAAACAATTGTTTACGTGCTTATAGAGCAGCAGAGCCGAGGTCGGTGTGATTCTTGTCAGCAGTGTTGTTTTGAGTGTATATCGAGGTGGCGCCTGCATGGCTGAATGCATCACAGGGGGCGTCCAGGTCGAGATCCATGCATGATAGTCCTGTGAGCCCCCAGCGCTGCCTGCGCAGGGCCACTTCATGTTGTTGTGGTGTCCATCCATCCATCCATCCATCCATGGTGTGTGACCAGCTGAGCCTCTTTGTGTTCTTTCTTCAAAACGTCCGTTCAACCAAAGCAAAAACACATATATTATCACTTCGCTCTTGTTGTTGTTATTTATCCAGTAACAGATTTTATCAGTCCAGGTTTTATGTATCCGTGTCTTGAGATTTCTGCCTGTATCACAATACAGCAGTGATGAGCGGAAAATATTACATTAAAAAAAAACAGAAGAAGGAACAGTCAACTCGTCGTCTCAGTATTAAATCTACCAGCCAGAAGCATTTTCACAGAGTGAGCACTCACAAATTTCTTTTTACGTTTATCTTTTTGTAAAATAAGGTAATTACAATTATTTAGAGTGTAAATGATAGCAAAAACTCAAGGTACGATATTACCAACATAAAATCCATGATACGATATTTATGGCAGTATCCAAAAACAATATGAGAAAAATATTCTTTATTAAATCGCATTAAAGTCTTTTTTCCTTTTAATGTAAAGTCTTGTGCTTTCCTTATTTAATAAAATTAAATTAAGTAAAAGTAACCTGCCATGACCTAAACATGTGTTTAAAAAAACAGAAAGGCATGAATTGTCTTTGGTTAAATTATGTATACACATGTACAAATCAAAAACAGTGGAGCAGTATTAGCAATGCTTTTACAAAATAAAATAAAAATATAACAAATAAATAAATAAAATAAATAACAAAATAGAACAAAAGTTACAGTTAAACATATATAAAAAAAAAACAAAAAGCAAATATTAAGTCAAAATAATAATAGTAAAAATAACTACAAATATATTGAATAAATTAAAAAAAATTAAAACAAGAAGAAAAACATTGAATGATATAAACAAAAACAATATACCGTTATTTTATAAAATATAATGCTACATAAAAATGATTAAACTAAAACAAAACATTAAATAAGAAAACCAACACACTATGATACTGTAAATGATCATGATGTTTTCTAAATAAGAATGATCTCAACATATTTTTGAAAAAAAAAAAGTGGTGTGTAAAATAATAATTTTCTTAAACAAAATGCTGTTTCTGTCCATTTGGGTGGAGGCAGTAAGACATTAAATCATATTTGTGTCGGACAGTTTATGCCTGGATAGATACCTCCAGGGGGTAAGTGGCAAAATATGTTGTTTTGTAATTTGGTTGAACTGACCCTTTAACTGCCATCCAGCCCTGAGAGAGGGTCCGTTTGTTTTGTGCGTCATCATATTCCACTGGGTTTGTGTTGGGATGGTTTTGTTATCAGTACATTTCTGCAGCAGCCCATAAAGCTTGCAGTTACTTCAGGTATGCTTGATTTATTCTTCCTCACCTGTTCAGCAGGACCTTTAAAGGGACAGTTCACCCCAAAATCAAAAACGCAAATTTTTCCTCTTACCTGTAGTGCTGTTAATCCATCTAGATTGTTTCACAAGCAGAGTGCTATTCAGCGCTCTTATAGTTGCCAGACGATATCTCCAAAACCCTGCTGCTCACACCAAAACAATCTAGATGGATAAATAGCACTACAGGTAAGAGGAAAAATATGTGTTTTTATTTTGGGGTGAACTTTCCCTTTAATGTTTTGTATGAAAACAAAATCAAATGCACCTGAAGTAGCTGAAAGAGGGGCTTGCTTTGTTTCTGTTGCCCTGTTCTGGTTGTTGTTGCATGTCGTTGGTGGTGTACTGTCTGCATGTTCAGCAGTGTGTGTGTCAGCCTGTGCTGTGTGTTTGCAGTGCACACTGCTCCTCCCTTCTGGAGCAGTCCTGTGAGACAAATCAAACGACCACACACACACAACATGTTAGCGTTCATTAGCGTCCGAGCAGTTAAACAGAAATCACCGGATGTGGAAATGTTGCCAGAGTTTGTGTGGGTGACGTACGGTTCATGTTGCACTAACTGTTTCCTTGTCTGCATGTGTGCCTTTTCGGCATGTTCTTCTGTGTGTGTGCGTGCGCGTGATCAGTTGCAGGACGAGGAGCGACGGCGTAAGCAGCAGCTGGAGGAGATTCGCAAGCGGGAGGCGGAGGAGCGAGCAAAGCAGGAGGAGGAGAGGAGGTGGAGGGAGGAGGAGAGAGCCAAACGAGAGGCCGAGGAGAAGGTCGGTTTGTCTGTCTGTGAAACTATAGGCGCTGTGTGGTTACAGTTAATGAAAATAAATGACTGTAGGATGTTTTGTAATGATGCTGTAGCTATTTGTGAGTCAGCCCATCAATATAACAGGAGAAGACAGGGCAGAAATCTATCAGGGTTGGACCACTGTGAGTTTTTACATCTATCAAAATATCCTCTCTTGATTTTTTTTTTTTTACTATTTCAGGCTAGAAAATCCTCTAGAATCATATTTAGACCCTCGTTCAACAACAGTTTACACCTATTAAATTTAACTACTGGCACTAAGTGAATTAACAAATAGATTAACTCTCAATGAGTTTAGATATCTGTGAGTAATAGTTCAGCATTTTGGGAAATGTACTACAGCTAGAAGAGACATGAAAGTGATATCAATCTTTTTCACCAGATTCTTGGTAAGAAAAGCGAATAAGAGAATTAAGCAAACTGTATTAATCCTTTAAAATAAAAGGCATTATGAATGACTGAAGCAAATAAATCAGTCAGGTAAAATCTGTCAGAAAACATGCTTTGGTAGATTGTTTGAATTAATAACTTCTCGGGCTGCGCAGTTAATCGAAATATTATCTAAAAGTGCAATATCCAAATCGTAGATTGTGCAATTTTATGATGGAAAAATGTGTGACAAAGCAGCATTAATATAAAGTGATGTAGAGCTGTTTGTTTGGTATAGACCCCAACAAATGTCACGTCATCATGATTTTAATAGTTTTTTTCATTGAAAATTAAAACTGTGATGCAAAAATGATCTTTACTGCTTTAACTGTGAATCATACCACAGTTGCAATATCTGTAAAAATAACTGTAATATGATTTTGCAGCCCCAGTTACTTCCTAAAGAAGCCTAAAGAAGCATTGTATTAAACTTTTAAATAAGTATCAAAGGTAGATGACATTTACTGACTTGTATGGATTAAAAAAGAAAATCAATATTAGCCCAAAATGCAGGTCCAACCCCAGGATGTACAGGGGCTCTGTAAAATATTCAGACAGCTTCACTTGTTGTGCACTTTATTGTGTTATAGATTTAAATTAAAATGCATTTAACTCTGCACTCAGTAACTCACACACCAGAGCTTAATTAGAATATCAGAGCAAAGAGTCTTAACCTCTAACTTAATATTGTAATAAAAAAAGAGGTTTAAGTTGTTGTTTTTGTGTTTTTGCTTGTTGTTGTGGTTTATTCAGTGTAGATTTAATTGCCAAAAATATTTTAAAATACAGTTAAGTGTGCAACAAATGAAGGGATATTTCTGAAGCTACTCTATATAAGTGTGTGCTGAAGTGACTTGATTTGTGTTTTCTCCCTTTTTTAGAGTTCTAGTTTTAACTTGGAGAGGCTACACGTTCCTATAACATGTTAAAATGTAGAAATATTTTTAAATTTGACCTGATTTTGTACTTTGAAAGTTTTAAATGACCAGTCGTCTGATCTGGCGTCCACCCACCCATCTCTGTCTGTGTGTGTTAAACCAGTCATATTCAGTGTTTTTTTTAATCATCGCGTGTCGTGTCCACTGATGTCACCATGATGCCATTATTTCGGCGCATTTGTCCTGTGAGCTGTTGACCGCCGATCGCACCACTGGTCGTTTAAAACTCCGTTGTTTAATTGTTGAGACAGTTTTAGCATTGTTGAACATTTGAAAGTGACAGAAGAGAGAGAAAAAAAAATGTTTTTAAGATGTTTTGACTGTTAATCTGATGCTGTTTGTGTACTGTGTATGATGTCCAACTGCATGTCCTCATCCTGTGCACCCCCCCACCCTATGTGATGTGTTGCCGTGTCATGTAATGTGCTCCCACCCACCTTAAGCATGGGACTCCCATCATGTTGTCGTTGTTGTCGGTGTGTGTCAGGAAGTTCAGTTATTTCAGTTCATTGGGGAAGCGGTTATGGTTTCGTGAGGTTTTGTATTTTTATGTTTATTTTATTTTGTTGTTGTGACCATTTCCATCCAGCATCGCTCTAGAAACTATGTGTAGGGAATGCCGCCCACCCTCCCACTTTTTCTCTCCCCCAAAAAAAAACCACATCCTTTATGTTGAGTTCATATCCATGCACACACACATGCGAAAACACACAGAAATCTACATCCACCCACCCACCTGCCTCATTCCCGCCCTCAGCCATCCATACCGTACATATTCAGAAACCCACTCATTCAGAACCCACACACCCACTAATCCCTCCCAGTTTCTTCAGATTCCAACTGGGCTGATCCAACCATCAAAAAGCAGCTCGGATACATCCACAGCACTAGAGACCGCTCTGTTTTGAGGACATATACGATCTCACATGAAATGGACCAAAAAAAAAAAAAACGCGAAGATAATCTGACTTCAGAAGATTGACCCGGAGCAGCTGGTCGAGCTCCAAAACCCAGAAATCCAAACACATTCCTGCAGTTGTAGATTTGTGTGTAACATCACAGGCCTCTCGCTGAAGTGTAGATACCAGAGCTCAGCCGCTGGAGACGCAGGGTGGGCTCGAGTTAAAAAAAAAAAAAGAAAGAAAAAGCTACCCACAAAACCATAAGAGTGTAAACCATATGGACACATAGTTTGTGCACACACTCATACACTCCCACAGTGACGAGGGGAGGGGAGACGGTGGTAGACAGGGTGGTCCAGGAAGCACAGCTGGTTTACTGTTTGCAGCCAGCAAAGTGTCCGGTCAGGTTTTTAGGGAGCGTGGACCGTTTGGGACAAGTTCGTCCTCCAGTATCCTCAGATTGACGGAGCTGTTTGACCAGTCAGAGTAGAGTTTTGGTTTGGTTGATTTATAAAAACTTGAAAAATGAAAACATGTTGGACTTGTCAGCGATAGGATGATAAAATCCTGCTGCGTTCCAGTCAAAGTTTGAAGTTGGAAGCTTTAACGAGGAAATTCCTGGAACAACAAATCATGGCTGATGGTGACGAACTGATGTGTCTTTGGCTAACTGACCCTTTCTAAGTCCTGCCCATTTTGGAATCTCAATTCTTTCTTTTCCTGTTTCCTGTACTCAGATATGCTTTGTGCTAGGCGCTCGAGCTGCAATAAATAATCGAGTATTATTAAATTATTAAATTAATCAGTTTAAGTGGTTTTTAAGGAAAAGAATTCAAATCTCTCTTATTCTAGTTTCTTAAATGTGAATATTTGCTGGTTTCTTTACTCCTCTCTGAGCAAAACAAGACATTTGAGGACGTCATCCTGGACTTTGGGAGACACCGATCGATATTTTTTTCTGACATGTTAATGACCAAACTACTAATTGATCAATCAGCCATGAAAATAATCATTAGTTGCAGCCTTATTAGGCTTATCTAACTGGAAAAGATAAAGACATTTTGAAGATGATTAAAGGATGTTTGGGAACCAGTAGAAGTTTCTTGTGTATAATCACATTAAGGGTGTTTTATGATTATGAAGACTGGTATTGACGATAACTGATATTTAAAAAATTAAATATTGATATGTTAACAGATATTGTGTAAATAATCCAGCCCCTTTTAAACTATTCATTAAGTGTAATTGCGCTTTCTGTACGCTTTTGTACAGTTATGATTATAGACTCCCTCTCCCTCCGTAGTTCATTTGCCAAAAAATTTATCAAACGCACAACAAACAAGTTAAAGATGAATTTGACTGATGCATCGCTTTCCCCCCTGCAGATATCATGACAATATTATTGTGAATTCTCTTGGTTATGAAAATTGTGTGGTGACATTTTTATATTATGACACCCGTAACAACTAGTCAGCTATTAAGTCCAATATACATCAGCTGTTAGCTAGCTAGCTGAATTGTTAGCTAGTGTTTTAAGATGTGATTGTATGTCACTCTTACAGATCCCCAGCAACATCTTTTAAATCATCTTCAAAAAATTATTCTGTTTTAATCCAAGAGGAGCCGAGCACATAGCACCAAGGTTGCGCCGGGTACCACGCTTGCCCAACTTTTGTTGGAGCACAGGGCTAAAAGGGGTGGGGCTTATGAGGGGTCAGTTGAAGTCTCAGTACTGCAGCCTCCCTACAAATACAAAACAAAACAGAGTGAGAAAGATGAGTGTTATGTCAGATAACTGCTGCTTCTTGGAGTCGGGTTAGATGGATTTGGTGGGAACTCCAACTTTAGGTGCTGTTCCATCGTACTTTTTGTTTTAGGAGGCTGGAAATGTTAGAGTTCCTAGTTGTCTGGTCTTGAACGCAGCGTTATTTCTGTTCTGGTTGCATCAGGCCCAATGTAGGAGGACCAGTCTGTATCAGTCATGATTGACGGATGTGGTGAACCAGTTGGGTCAACTCTAGCTCAGGGGCGATGTTTATAAAACTGTTATTGGATTTATTCTGAAACATAAACATGAAATGATTTCAAATGACATGCTTAAATTGTTTCCTAACTTTATACTTGGCAGTATAAAGTTGATTGTGGTTACGGTGTGGTTTTTAGAGTGGCCTCATCCTCCAAACCAGAGCAAGTCAAATAAATCATGAAATTATAAAGATAAAAAGTGACTTCTTTCATTGTATTTGATAATATTTGTGCTGAAATGGCTTGCTGATTAATTTGACAGTCGAACAACAGCATGTAAACAGGGGAGCTGCGAGGTTTCTGGATAAAAAGCACTACAGTGTTTATTTCTCAGCCGATCTCAGTTTATGATCTACATGGAGTAAGAAAAAAAAGTTTTGTTTCTTCTCCTAACTTTCCCCTTCAAAGTAATAATTCAAGTTAGACAGTGTATCGGGAAGTCTTGTGCAAAACTGAATTAATGGTGCAGACATTTGGAGAATATAAGACAATTTCCGCATCAAAATAGTTTTTTTCATGACATTATTTTATTGTATACAGTCGTATTTCTGCCTTAACTTGTTGCTTGCGATGGAATTTGCTCATTAGACTGTTATATAAATGTGGCCCCTGATCTAGGACAGTATTGATTAGTCGTGATGTGCTTCAGTTCTGTCAAAAAGGTGGACGAGGTGGACTTGATTTGGTACCAGATCTTTTTGTATTGTAGCACAGGTGTGGACAGGAACAGTGTTTTTTTTAGACTGGGAGACAGGTGTCCTAAAAGATGTGGTTTCATCCATGGTAAAGGGTTGTGGAGCTCGTTGATTAGCTGAATAGTTTCCTAGCCGTGTCTGTAGCTCATTAGCCAGTTAGTGTCCAGGTGAGAGCCAATCAGAGTGGAGCTTACTAACAGGTTGTCCCTCCCCTAGAGGAGACAGGAGGAGGAGTACTACACACGCCTGGAGGCCGAGCGGCGCCGGCAGCACGAGGAGGCCGAGAGAAAGCTGCTGACGCCCGACGAGCCGGCCGGTCTGTATCGGCCCCCGCTGCCCCGGGATTACCAACCCCCCGCCCCCCACAACCCTACTAACACCCCCCCGCCCCCCCCACAGAGAAACACCTCCTACCTCAAAACCCAGGTCACCTCCCCCGACACGCTCTACACCGCCAAGTTTGTCTCCTACGCGGGCGATGAGGAAGAAGACGAGGAAGCAGGGAGTGGCGGCGGCGGCGGTGGCAGCCAATCAGGTCAGGTGAAGCTGTCGGCGACCCGGAAGTCGTACGGCGACCTCCCGGCCTCCGCCTCGCCCAATCACGGCAGGCCTCAGCCGCCGCCCACTGCGCGCAAGCCCCGCCCTGTTTCTGACGGCATCTTCCTGTCTGGCTCGTTCCAGCCGCCACTCAACAACTCCAACAGTACAGGTCCCCCCCTACCTGCCAAACCCAGCTCCATCCCCCCCGGAGGCTTTAAAGGTAGACCAGGAGAGAGGAGAGAGGAGTCAGGCTCGCCACAGCGCCCTCCACAGCTCCCACACCTCCCTCTCATCCACTCATCTCTTCATTTACTGCCTTCTTAGTTTAGCTCTGTGTTGATTTTTGACCTTGTTTTTCAGTAGACAGACGTGTTCTGCCTTCTCATCTCCACCGTCTACTTTTTCCTCCTTTACATGTTTGTTGTCCAAAAACTTTTTTTTTGTCGCCAATCAGTCCCTCCTCCGTCCATCATCACTTTTATGTTCGTTATTTTATATGTGGAAATTCTCCTCCCTCTCCTCAAGCAAATCAGATTGTATTTGTTTTGTATTTTTTTATGTTGGTTTGTTAAAACACCCTGTGGAGGCCCATTACTGCCAGTAAATGAAAAAAAAAAAAATCTCTATGGTGAGTCATAATAATAAGATAAAACTTTACAATTTTGAGTTAAAAAGACATGTAATTATCAAATAATTATGACTTTTTATCTCATTAAGGATTTTTAAATTCTCATATTTGACTTTTTATCTCTATTTTAATCATATCATGACATCTCATAGTTTTTATCTCATAATTATGACCTTGTATCTCATAAATTCTGAGGATTTGACTTTTTAACTAAGTTATAACTTTTTATCTCAGAATTTTGATTTTTTTTTTACTCCTAATTTCAACATTTTTTCTCATATTTTCAACTCTATCTTAGAATTTTAGCTTTTTTTCGAATTTCGATTTTTAAATGACATAATTAGGATTTAATCTAATAATTTTTTACTTAAGCTCATAATTTTGATTTTTTAATTTCATGATTCTGACTTTTTATCCTAATTTTGACTCAAAATTCACTCATTTTGACTTTTTAACTAATAATTTGGACTTTTTAAAAAAATAATTTTATCATTCTGACTTATCTCATAATTTCAACTTTTTATCTCATATTTTCGATTATCATAATTTCAGTTTTACATTTAAATCACATAATTCTGACTTTATGAGATCAAAACAGTTGAAATTAAGAGAATTTTGACTTTTTATCTCATAATTATGACTTACCATGGAGATTTTTTTTATTTTACTGGCGGGAACGGGCTTACATAAACACCTCCTCCTGTCCCCCGGTAATTTTTTTCTCCTCCTCATCTTCCTCCAATCACCACCTCCCCCACTTCGATCAGCACTAGCGACCAGAAAAAGCAATCGATAATCACGCCACCACTTTTTTGCTGCAGATTGAGACCCATCAGAGCCAATCATAGTACTGTTGGTGTTGTCGCTCGCCGCCTCCTTTGTGTCTGGTTTGCTGCTGCTTGGGACGGGGGGCGTGGCCAGCCAGCCGTCAGTCTGCCCGCCTGCCCCCTTCCTGCCCCGTGGCTCTGCTTAGCGGTGTTGGCTTTAAAGGGAAGGAGACACACCATTGGCTTTACACACCCATCAATCATCACTGGATTAAAAAAACAAACCAATCAGCTCTCATTTCATGAACATTCATAAATGCACACAGCAGCAGCAGTGTGTCGAGTGCGAGGCCTCTTCTTTGTCTGTGGCTGTTTGAAATCTTGCCATCAAGCTGGATCAAACTGTTAAACTCTGCATGCTCAAACCACAGCGCCTCCTAATGGCCATTGACATCACAGCTGTTTCTATTCGAGATATTAAAGGTCATGCCCGGGCCGTAGTTCTCTCCAAAAGAAGAAATTGTATTTATCATGAGGTTAAAAGTAGTCTTTCTTAACATAGATCTAATATTAAACAGCTGTTTTTCTTGGTTTATCCTTCTCAAATGTTATGTCAAGATATGTATCGCAGCTTTTCTGCAAAAGGCCTCATTGTTGGAGAGCGATATCTCCCAGTAGAGAGGTGAAACTGCAGGCAGTTGGCAGCTGCTTGGAATTTTTCACTCCCGAAATATCCCTGCATGATTTTTATCCCGGACACACAGTGCAAACCGCTGGTGTTTTATTTCCAAAATCACACAAAGAGATACTAGTAATAATTAAATTCATCCTTTATTTTGACTGTTTTGTTTTAGGTATCTGCCAAAAAACATTTGGTTTCTGAATGCTGGAGAAGAGTTACGTTTAATTTTAAACATTTGGTCCAATTGATTAGTTATTATCAGCATATTATTAATTATCAACTTGACATGACCCCAAGATGGATTGACAAAAGAGACGATCAGTAAATGCGTATTTCTACTACACTTTTTCTTCACTTTCCTCAAAACTTTCATTTTTAATTTACTAATAAATTTCTGAATAATTTTAATTTTTCGACTCTTCCTCAAGAGGTATTGAGATTAATCTAAGGGGTAATCAGATGACTAAAAGGAGAATAAAAAATTCAGCTCTCTAATATTGTTCACATATTCTGAGCAAATCCTCTTCAAAATGTTACAGAGTTTAGGCAGTTTTAAAGTGAAATTTGATGTTTGGGGTGTTTTATTATTTTGATAAAAGATGATTATTTTGGTATCGGCACAGAAACTCACCTAATGTGTCGGTACTGGTGTCAGTGGTCACAAGTAGGTGTCCGCAGCACCCATCCGTTATTAAGACTAAATTCCAGCTGTTTGAACATCCACAGACAAACAGAGCTGTGAATGCAGCACAGTCTGAATGTCATCATCGCCACCTGAGGTCCAGGAAACAGCTGCCTGCACCTTCAGAATAAAAGTCCTCCATCTCTGCTGCTTTACTGAGCACTAAAACACATCCAGGACCTCACGGAGATGTTTGCATTTTGAACTCCAATCAGATGAAACATCCCACTAACATCCCACTACCTGCCCCACCCACCCACCCCACCCACCCCACCTCCCTCATGATATGAATAAAAAATCTGCATGTCTCATCACCCCGTCACACACACGCACAAACACACAAGCATCATAAACACCCAACACTGCACTCTGGCTGCCAGCAGCTCACCCCAGTAACCGGCTTGATGTCTATTGCTTTTTACTGCCTGTGCGTAGCTTCCACCAGGCTGCACCCTGCTGTCTTTACTTATTTCTTATTCACGTCTTTGCTTCCTTTTACCCCACTCTGCCCGTGTCTGTTGATCTGTCTGTTAATTTGCTTAATTTTACTCCTCGTACGTGCTTCGTTTGTCCGCCTGTTTTCGGCTCTGTCAGCTGATCCTTCATCTCAGTCTGTGTCTCTGCTGTCTAACGCTGCAGCTTTACTAAAACCTTACTACAACTCCCACAGGGCATTGCGGCAGGTTCAGGTGACCGAGCGGCACCTGAGTCTCTGGCTTCCCTGACATATGAATCTCAAAATGTGTTCGATGAGTGTGATTTGATCAGCTGGCAGCTCCAAAAAGCTCAAAGTCTGGCTTAGATTTAAAAAAAAAAAAGAAGATATTTTTGCAATCAGAAGAAAACCACAAGAAAAACAATCCTGATGCCAGTTTGCCTCAGAAGGTGCATGAACCAGAGAAAGCTACAAAGGAAGATTTATCCCCAGAGACGGATGTTCTGACAAAAACTGTGTTTTGGTACAGAAAAACAAAAACAGTAAGTTTTTTTAGCCTCCAACATAGCTGAACCAGAGAAAAAGAAAAACATTTAAACCTTTGAGAATCCACGAAAAGCCAGTGGACGACTTTTTTGTGAATCTGAAGAATTTTCAATCGCAGCGCCAGAAGTATAATTTTCCATCTCTTTTGGCTCCACAGAGGAATGTCGCTGGCCTTGAACGAGGCTTGTTTCTCTGTGGTTACTTTGTTCTCTGCCAGTTTGTGTTCATGTGGTTTGAGGCTGAAGTGGGAGCCGGCTTGATCCCGGCCCCAACTACACTTCAGATCTCTCTCCGCTTTAGTGCTATAAATCCCAAAAGAAAAGCGCCTCGGAGCTGCCAGCTGGATGAATCCGTCTGGGTTCACACCCTGTCACTGTGTCTGCATCTGAACTGTACCAAACCCACCCGCCCACCCCCTCTCCATCTCATCTGAAACACACAACCAACATGCATTTGTTGTGTCCAAGTTGTGTTTTTTGAAACACAACCGAGTAGAGTCGAGACGTGGATGTTGATTGTCTGAGTCCTGGGTCGTTTCTGGGTCAAGTACCTGCCATCATCTGGTGGGATTCAACCACCGTTCTTAATAAGTAGCACAACAAGAGAGAAGATTCGGATCCAGCCCGTGGTGTCAAACCGTGTGCCATAAAGAGACTCTGCAGGGTTTTATTCTCTCAATTTAAAACCGGAAAACTCTGATTAGTTCCTGCTCACTGGTTGAAGATGTTAGCAAGTCTGACATGTTGGAAAATCTTGCAACTTCAAAGGATAAAGCTGGTATTATTTTGTACTCAACTCAACAAATCCCACGAAAAGACCAAAACCAAGAATGTTTAAATCCATCTCTCAACACTTACTGACTTCTCTGTCCTGTCTGTGGCACTTGGTGTATCTGCAAGTTAAATGGGACACATTTTAATGCCACTGTTTAATTAAATTTAAAGGCGAAATCTGTAATAAATTTTTTGTAATAACCCTAAATATGACCATATGCCATCAGCGACTAAGGAAACGCTACTGATGCAGTGTCTTCCTTTTATTCCAGCCTGTAACTTGTGTTATTGTTTGCCCCGTTTCATGTAAATTAGAGTTCAAATTAATGCCGAATGAGTAAGTTTCTGTTCATGAGTTGTAAGAAATCATTAATAATCTTGTAGAAGGAGTAGATGTTTGTAACGGTGAAACTGAGCAAAATGTTAATGGAACAATAAGACATACAGAATATCTCCAGACTTACACTTAAAAAAAATGTCAGACTCGTTTGAATCAGGAGGTGGAACTGATCGTTTTTCTTTCCTGCTGTTGTGTTTGTTCGGGAATAAGAACCTGCAGACTTCATGAGTCACATGTTGGCGAAGCACTCGGGCAGATTTGGCTCCAGCTGTGTCTCGCTTTAGCCTGGACGTTGCTGGCGTTTGGAAAGACACAGGGACACATGAGCCAACTGTTTAATGTCATCTTTGGGGTCAAAGGTCGGGGTCGCCCCTCCTCATGTCAGCTCCCACGGGCTTCAACTGAGCCCTTTATCACCCTGGTTATACTTTTTTTTTTTTGGCTTTAATTGGATGCTAAATTTCCTGTTTCTTTTGTTCTCATGAGTTCAATATTGGATCTAAATGACAGAAATTTGTAAAGTAGTGATAGAATAAAAAAAAACAAAACAACTGTCAGACATGTTTGATGGTGACGTCGGCCTCAGATCCCAACGACACTTCCACAGACCATTTTTGCTGCTTTGGAATGGCCCTTTAACAGCTTTTTTAATGCTCTCTTTCTCTTTTTTGGCTCGCTGCTCTACTTTAATGAGATCTGATTGTTTCTGCCTAACGCTTCTCCAGAACTCCTTCCCTCCCTTCCTTCCTTCTGCTCAGGCTGGTCTGTGGGAAATGAAGTGATGTCGACAGGAGAAGCTGCTGGTTAAAGGCGACCACCGTCTCTGCCCAATAATTAATTTTATTATGGGAAAATAATGCATAGTCTCGCCAAGATTTCTGTGCAATTTAAAATGCACAAATACCTGTCATTCCTTCTAAGTAATGGGATTAACGGGAGACGTAGCAGAGACGTTGACAGCCGTCACCCAGCAGCTTCTATCTCAGATGTTTTCCGATGACAACAGCTGTGCTGATGAACGACGCTGACTGATATCTCACTGCTCTGTTTGTTTGCTGTGTGACTCGTGAACATCGGACAGGATTTAACTCGTACACTGGAAACTCAGCAGGAGTTGTAGGATCAGGAGAAGTCTACAAGGACCCGAGGGACAAATGGACGAAGAGGTGAGACTCTTTCTCTTTTCTTGTCTTTATGACATCTCTATTATAAATGCTAATCTCTGTATAACAGGTTTCTTATGGATGCTGGAAATCCTTGAATTTTAAAGTAGTGTTTTCAAGGGTTGAAAAATGCTCTGATTTTGGAAAAAGTGCTTGAACTGTATTATTACTGTATTACTGCATTATTTCTCACAGAAATTAACTGAATAGTTTGCCTTTTAGACAAAGAAATAATATATGTGGGAGACACAAGAACATTAAAAAAATGCTGCACTGAATGTGTTGAGCACTACCAAACTGTCATGAATAATTAATAACACAATATGAACAAGCACATGTTAGGAAATGAGAGAACCCTTTGATTCAGTTACCAATCTGTCCACATGAATTAGCAGATCAGTAATCTGTGAAAATATTCTGATCAAATCACTTATGTAAGCGATAATTCCTGCTTTTAGTTATTATTTTTGTTTATTTTTCAGGGACAATGCACTGCTCCTGAGCTGTGCTAAAATATGTAAAATACTATTGATGTGTTCTCACATCATGTTGTTAATTGCACTGATCAGGCTATCATAAATAATAGTTTGCTGGTGTCACTCGACTCAGATCGTGCAGCTACCACTGCTGCAGGACTAATTTGTGATATATCTGAAAAAAAAAAAAAAAAAAAGGTTGTAAACTCCCACAGCTTAATGACAATCTTATATGCTGAAAACATGTTTAAAATGACACAAAGTAAGAAAACCATATCACTGTTTAGCTTTTAGCGGCCCAGATCCTCTGGCCAGTCAGGTGTGCAGTTACGACATGTCTTCGCCGATCGACCGTCCGCGTTGTTACGTAGAAAAATATTAAAGAAACGGGCACTTTCAGTCGGCCTCTGTCAAAATGTGTGAACCTGACTTACAGCTACCTTAATGACTCTTCAGGCATCAGACACTTTTGATTTTGTTAAAACACTTTATTGTGCTGGTACTGTTGAACCAAACTCTTTCATTCTAAAAACAGATGTTTTATGATAAGGTCATATTTTTTCATAGTAAAAACTTGAGTCACAGCATCACTAAGACTATTTTCTGACACACTTTCACCTACAGGCGCAATCTGCACACATCATTTTCTCAGTAGCATCATTATCTAACCAGTAATGAAGTTTTGGACACAGACACACATTAATTGGCTGCTATAACAGTTGGTTTCACCCAAAGGGGGTGTGGTTGTTCTCACGACAGGGACGTGAAGTGTGGCTGCTCTCATCTTTTTGTGTTTAAAGACTGACTTGTGCGTCTAATGGAGACCCTGTAGCCAGTCAGAATCGAGTAATCACCCAGACCGTGGAATAAAACCGTATAACCTGCATTGTGTGTGTGTGTGTGTGTTGCAGTCAGGAGCAGGAGAACTCGATCCCCAGCGGCGCTCCGGAGAGTCTGACCTTCAAGGAGCGCCAGCGTCTCTTCTCTCAGGGGAAGGAGGTTTCCAACAAGGTCAAAGCTTCTCGCAAACTCATGGAGCTGGAGAACGAGCTCAACACCAAGTAGACCCGAGCCTTTCACATCCCAGCGCCACCTTAACCGCGACGTCACCACGGTAACGTTAAGGTGCTCCTGGGGGAGAAAAAAAAGAAAAGAAAAAAGAAAACGGGTCGAGAGAGCCGGCGCTCGTTTCCCTTCCACCACTGACCGTCTCCTCCTGTTTGTGTTGTTTTCCCCTTTATTTTTTTATTTTATTTTAATCATTGAATAACTGGACCATTCACTTTTTTGACGTAGCTATATCGTTGCAATAGGAGAGACATTTATGGCTTAAAACTTTCTTCCCCTCGTTAAGGTCTGTCAAAGATATATAATGATAAAGCACTGTAAAAAAGTTTTAATTGTATCTAGTGAGAATTGAGAATCACACGACAAAGGGGGATATATTTTTGTTTATAAAACGGTTCTTGGGGCGAGGGATGGAGAAAAATTTCTCATTTTAATTTTTTTTTTTTTTTTTTTTTAATAGCGCAATGAAATATGAACAATTTTATGGTGTTATTTTATGCTCTTTTTCTGCATCATGTTGTTTTCACACTTTTAATTCCTTCTTGCCAGCAGAAATGCCCACGGTTGAGCTCCAGACCAATCTTTTATTTTTATTTTCTCGTTTTTTTAAAAAAAAAATTAAATTCTCAGTGAGTGGAAACACTGTTATTTTATTCCGTAGCAAGAAAGCATGGGATTTCTTTTTTTTTTTGTGATGTTTTAGATAAACTCTGAAAGGTTCTCCAGAGGAGGATCAAACAGTCCAGAGAAGGATCTTTAAGTGCACAACATTACTGTAAATATTTGGGTCCACAACTGTCTCACTCTTTTACTACTGTAGAAACCTGCCAGGCTACTAAAAACTGCAACACTAATGTGATCTAACAGCATTTTGGTGACAGATAATCCAACAAGAAGATCTGCTAAAACTGGACTGTCTCCCCGCTGCGCCTCACTGTCAGTGGAGTTAAATTTTTTAAATGTTTTGCCCCAATCTGAGGTAACCTTAATTTTACTTTCTATTAAATCTAATAGTCGTTCTTTGCAGAGTTGTGTGAGATTAATTTGATTGATTGTACCCTAAATTCAAGCCAGAGAGAGGATTTCTTTCACTCACAGTGTAATTAATGTTGGTTTTCACAATTTAAAAAGAAGAAATTAAAACTACTCTTTTAAGTCCTTGTTTGCTTTACAGATATTTATTTCAAACCTTGTGGAAAAAACATACTTGCACAAAAACTTGTTTTTAATATTAATATGTATCTGCAAACTGTTCTGAGAAGTGGATTACATTTGGGACCTCTCGTACTGTGGTAATAATCTGTGTTTTTCTGCATTAGAGACAGAAAAGTGTTCTGTTTTTACACCAGCTGTAGTTTGGGGAGATCCAGATGTTTTTTAGGACTGGAGAAGTGTGATTGTACAAATATATAGGCTATACACACAACTTCCATAATCACATTCACCACCACTGCTGCTCTGCTGATGTAGAAAAGGAACGCACTTCAAACCCTGGTGTGTCTCTCAGTTTAAAACAAACAAACAAACAAAAAAAAAGTTTAAAAACTAGTGAAGTTTCAAATGTATCTCTCTTCTGCAGTTTGTTTGAGTGACTCCATCCTGTGTGTGGATTTATTTTATTTTTCTCTCCAGGAGCCTCGACTAAAACTGATTCTACATGATGAGTTAAGAAGCTGTTATAATAACTGACCTGTAAAAACACTACAGACGTGTCTCCTCTTTCCCCCCCGCCCCCACAACAACGACAGCAGCAACTACTATTCCTTTTTAGGTTTCAAAATGAACTGAATCATTTAAATGGTTTCATGTTTAGCCTTTTGTAAATCATTAATAAATACAGATTTTTCAACAGTGCAGGCTGGAAGTGTGGTCTTTTGTCATTGCAATGCAAATATGTTGTGCGATCTGCATTTTTCTGTCAGCTCTGCTGTGGTTAAAGAACTTTTCAGATTTGGACTTTATCTACCAAACAATTTAACATAAATTAGAAAATGCATTATTTGTAGAAAATGCAATGTGAATGATAATGGCTGCAATAATTTTGAAAGCATCACTGAAAAATGCATAAATGTGCAAAAGTGAAAAATCTTTAAGCCCAAATGCATCGCACTGCAGAACAGGCGGGAATCGAACCGCCGACCCTGTGGTTCTCACAGGCTGTAACCACCACATGGCTGAGCCCTGCATATGTGTCATATCGGCAGGTGTGGTCATAACTGGTAAATTACAATTATTGTTTTATGTATTTGTAGAAAAGGGCCAGATTTAGTAATATTTTTGGACTAGTTTTAAACTGTGTATCTGGGAGAATAGTTAGTTAAACCACAAGGGGGTGCATCCACCAAAGTGAATGCTAGTTGAAGGGCTGCATGAGGCTCAAACGTCAACTGAAGTCTGTATAAAACGTAAATAAAATTCAATTTATGGCAGATGTGAAACATTTTAATGCACCTCGACCTCTGTCTGTTTTTGTCAAATTGGCTCAGAGTTTGACACAAAAGTGCAACAATCACTAAGAATGATTTGATTAAACCACCTTGTAGTAGTTATGTCACTAATTAGCTCCACCACGAACAAATAAAAGTATTACAGCATAATGTAAATACATGAATATTAAGGATCCAGTTACTGAACACTGAAGGGGGGATTCTGAACGAGTATTTTGACGCTATAAGTACATTTTGTTGCAAATACTGTTGAGTTATTGGTAAGTATAGGAGGACTGTTTTATAGTGAGCTACTTTTACAAAGTTACTACATCCTATAATAATGTTTCTGCGACATTTCCGTTTCATTATAGTGACAGAGACCCAAGCTGGAATCGAACCCGCGCCTCTGAGGTATGGACTCGTACCAGGTGAGCTACCCGGTGCCCTTTATTAAGAGAATTTCTAACCCGGACTCTTATCGGCGGACGGTCCTTTACTTAAACGCGTGTGTAACTGCATTTGATTAAGAGGAAAAAAAAGCGTTTGGACTATTGACAGCTTGATTTATGTTTTAATAAAGTTGCTTAAAATAAAATGGGAAAATTGACCCGGAAGTGAACAGGCAGTTTTTGTATCTTACAAGCTTTTTAAAACCGATTAAATCTGCTGGCTTGAACGTTCGTTGTATGTCCGAAAATTAATGCAGTCGGTCGTGTCCAACGTTATTCCTCGTGTAGACTTGGCGGCTGTGACGTAACGTCCGCTTCGATAGTTTCCGTTTTATTGACGGAGAGAAACATTCACGTACAAAAAAGGCAGGAGCCATTTCAGCTACTTCCAGGGAATCAGACCAAAACTCAGAGTTCTAAAACGCTACGTAACCGTCACAGACGCCTGACGTTTGAGGCTTAAGTTGAAAATCAAAGCATACCAAGAATACAGCTGATGCCCGCCATAAGGTGGTGATTTAGAAGGGAACTCTACATTTGCGAAACTCTCGCGAGACTTTTAGGCTCTTGTTCGTACTACATCCTAGTCTAACAAATTCAGATTTCAATCGCAATCGGTGTTGTACTTATTTTATATATAGCTTTCTAAAACACGTGTTTAAGCGTGAGGACGCAATCACTCTTTCAAGTTTTAAACGCTAAATCTCGCGAGATCTTTCGCAAATTTGGGGTTACCATCTAACCACTGCCTACTGTAACTGCGTTTTATCAATAAAGTTATGACGCCATGTATTCAACCTGTCAGGATGGCCGAGCGGTCTAAGGCGCTGCGTTCAGGTCGCAGTCTCCCCTGGAGGCGTGGGTTCGAATCCCACTTCTGACAATAACTTTATGTTTACACACACAAAAAAAAAATATTAACAGATTTATGCCAAAAAACGGAGCAACAACCTGGTCTGAGGCCTCTGGAGCAAATTCTCTGCACTGATTGAAAACAATTTATCTATCCCCTTAATACGTTTACTATTTAAATAAATTAACTTCTTTCCTTGTAACATCTTTGTTATTAATACAGGAAGTAATCACTTTGTTCTCCAGAGGGTAACATGTATCACAACTTTACCTGTTTTTTTTTTTTAGGGTGGATGGTTTTGTTTGTGATCCCTCCATTCACAGAAAAAAAACACTACATTATTTCATAACAACTGAAACATCTATGCTGATTTTTTTTATCATTACTGTACCTGACATACTGTATATGTTAGTTTCCCTTTCACAGAGTGCACAGTTAGAACCCCAGTGTAAACAGTGGTTGTTTAAGGTACTTATCCATTGTTGGTGTATAAGTCAGTCAGCGCACAGGCAGTTTGGAGAGGAAGCAGAAGCACCGGTGTAGGAAGCCCAGCAATGTACTGCAGTGGACAAGAGACAGCAGCAAAATTTATTTTAGCCAACAACAAAAAAAACAATATCACTTCAAGTGTTCACTATATTTAGAATATTTTCACTGCTTTACTTTGCCATCAGGCTTTTCTGACTGGAAACTGCTGTTATTTAAGCCAAATATTGCTCTCTCCAAAGCTACCTTTGGCAAAAAACAGTGATAAAACGACTGACATAACTTCAGATTCCCATCAGAAGTTGTCTGACAGCAAGTAAAGTGGTAAATCGATAAATAGATGACCCTGTCCACAGCAGCACATTACTTACTTTCCAACACTGGTACTCCTGCTGCCTCTCCAAGCTGACTGCCATCTACTATGGGTAGTAAACTGAATATGGATAAGTGGATTAAACAATCAAGTTTAAAAAAAATCTGAACTGTCCCTTTAAGCATACATGATAAAGCATCCAGCAGCAGTTTCAGACACAGGACTACTGTTGAAACAACCAAGCCTGGCTCAACAACGCCCCCCAGTGGTGGAGCACGGACAGTAATTTCTGTCTGGGTCATTTCAGGACTTCCCTAGTTGTGAAATCTGCCTGTTCTTAAGTCGCTTTTTGTACACACACAGGTGATGACACCTTTCTAGATTTCAGTTTTCCCACAGCCCTGAGAAGTATCTGTCCCACTCGTTTGAGAACAAAGTATGTGACAGCAAAATACGTATCAACAAAGATTTAATTTTGCACCTGAAAAGGATTCATTGCCTTCAATTCAAAATTTATTCAATGCAAACTTACACAAGTATAAAGCTCGAGTCAAACTGGCAGTGGCACTTCTTTTTTGAATCTAGAAAAGATATTTCTTCTCAAAGGTCACAAAAACTCAAAATGAACAACACAGACCTATTTGCTAATTCACTACAATATGTGTAAATTTAAAATTAATTAAAACAAAATTTCTGCTTAGTTATTTAATTTACCTCATCAAAACAATCACAGCAGCTCAACATATTTTGTAAACAAAGCACTCTGAACTAAAGAAAATGATTTAAACATCTATCAACACAAGTAAACGTATTAATGCAAAGACCATGTGGGAGGAAACATGGAAAGGTGCTACTGACTTCACAAACCTTAAATAAAAAGATACTCAAGTCAACAAATGAGTTTCATCATAAGTAAATACAAGGAAGTTTACACAATAACATTTTTTAGGTTAATTATAGGTAGTATTTGTTGTTTGAAGTGCATTAAACCACTTGTTTTGTAGCTCACACTCCCACAGTGCTCAGGCTCAGAAATTTAGCCAAAACATCAAGAAAAGCTGCATCTCACTTGGATTAACTGGACGCCGAGTTACAGGGATTTGCTGCACTTGCGGCGGCCTCACTGCTCGATTTATGGACAAGATGCATCCAGACTGCCTTCACATCAGAAAACCTGGAACAGAGAACAAAACAAAGCCACAGAACAGGTTCGGTTATGTCACTCAACCCAACCGCCTGCATTCCCCAAATCAAATGTACCACCCTGGAGATTTTTCAGAACAAACCATGCTTTGATTTGAATTTTGATGCAACAATAATGCTACACTGACAGTGGACAAATGAAACACGAAGTAATTACTACAAAGGAAAACAGTCCCAGGGTACATTTTGAAAACAATGGAGGCCAATGGCTGGTAAGTGTTGAGAGTAAAACTGTGATTAATATCTTGCAACAGTCCGCAGTGTTCAACATACACTTTAACACGTGTCAAAACTATTATTCTTACATTGACTAGATCCAGACACAACGCTGAGTGGCACCGCCTCTGCTTCATCAGTAGACTCAACGAAAGAAAGATCAGACATCCTGTCAGAGACTTCATCCTCCTGGCCATACTCTTCCTCACTCTCAGGGTTATGAGGGGCAGCTTTACATGGGCTCTGTTCCTGGAATCTGAATATATCAGATCTAAGTTATAGATATGTATTTAACTTGACCATCACACATTTTTCTTTTTCATTGCTGAAATATATACCAGATTTTAAACGTTTAAACTGATTAAAAAGTCCTATTACAAGATAAAGACAGTTCATGTTTACAGTTAAGAGTGTTCTCTGATGGTGAGGACAGCTCATAATATGATTTTGTTTACTCAAGCCTAAGAGGAAAATGATGGCCAACATGCAACAGGGCTAATATGTTTTTAATTAACTTTAAGGACCAATGTGTGGGATTTAGTGGCATCTAGCAATGAACTTGTAAGAGAATCTACAGTAGCCATAAAACTGACGCAAAAGGGCGTATCTAGAGCCAGTGTTTGGTTTGTCCATTGTTCTACTACTGTAGAAACATGGGAGACTCTGAGGTTATGAAAACACAAAGGCTCTTATTTTCGGGGGATTACACACTAATAAAAACAGTTATGAATATTATATCCCATCTCTACCATATTCTGCCAATAAATCCCCAGAAATCTTACACACCAGACCTTTAAATCTGTTTAAAGGTCCAGTGTGTATGATTTTTATTCTGATTTTATCCTTTTTAAAAGCGCAAACAATAGCTATTCATGACTGAAATTTATCTCTTATCTTTACACTGCTTCACTTATCTCAAAATGTTTTATACATGTAAAGTACAAGTCAAAGTTTGGACACACTTTAAATGTTTTTTTCTTTATTTTCATAAACATGGTTCAGATTATATCAACAGTGCAAAGCTGTCATGCAAGCAAAAGGAGGCTAATTGAAGAATGGGAAATATAGAGCAAAAACTTTGCAGACCCCGTCTTCTGTACTTGCAATAACGTTGTAATCAAATCCTGGGTTGCAAGTACAGAAAATTATTGTGCTTTTTAGGAATAAATAACATAAAACATTTTAATTTGTTTGCTTACCACCTAATTTTATATATGCTATTTCATAGTTTTGATATTTTAAGTATTAATCTACACTGTAGAAAAATAATAAACGCAAAGAAAATTTAATGAGGTGTGTCCAAACTTTTGACTGGTACTGTATGCAGAATTCAAATTAATTGTTAAAAAGTGAAAAAAAGCTGAAGGAATAACTAAAAGTCGTTTCAATTAAAGTATATTAATGACATAGAAAATGATAAGAGCATACCTCAGTCCTAGCATGACGTCTATATAACTGGCATATCCAGCATCCACCAGCTCCTTGGCAACATGGACATCATCGACCAGAATATCCACCTTCCAGTGTGTGCTTGACACGAACTCTCTGAAGAAGATCTGGAGGTTCTTCTGGTACAAGCGCTGCTGGAAGAAGACTGCTGCTTCATCGGTCCACTGTCCGTCATCTCCAACTGGCCTTACCCCCCTCAGGATGCAGGGGTATGTCACCTTTGGCAGGTTTGTTATCTCCACTGGAAGCCTCTTCAGTTCGGTGCAGTTTTTGTATGGCATGCATTCATAATGGCCATAATCCACCATGTTTAGGATCACTGTGGTGTCAGATTGTACGATTTCTGCCCTGCACCACTTGTTCTTTGTGTCCGATTTCAACAGGCAGCAGGTGCCAGGGACGAGGTGGGCTTCAGGAAGAGGAGACATCTGCTCAGGCAAGTCGTCCAACATTATGGACACTTTGTTCATGATGAGAAGAGAACCATCCAGAACAACACAAAACTCTGAGGGAGTCGTCACTGCAGCAGCAAAGCCAGAGTATGCTTTGTCTATTTCAACAGGAGCAAAGACAATTTGCTGAGGTTGGTTTGTGTCCAAGCTTCCTTCCGCTTTCTCATTTTGGGTTTCAGCAGGTGACGGGATCATCTCACCATTCTGCCGCAGTGAGGATGTGACCTGACGAAGGAGGAACAGTCCATTCATGATTATTTCAACCTTCCAGAGTTTATCAGCTTTTGAAAAAGACACAAACACCAGCTTGACTTCTTGGCCAATTAATGTCTTGAGAGTTTCATACCACCAGTCGTCAGCATCTACTCCCTCACTGAACCCAAAGCAGTTCACCTTGCATAAAACTGCAAGGTTAGGAATTTTTGTCAGGTCGCTACACTGTTGTCTGATTGAGCAGGTTGGAATTTCTTCTGTTATTCCATGATCCATGAGGAGGACCTGGCATTTTCCTCCACGTTCATGTTGGACAACAGCCCTGCACCACTGCTTGTCCTTGTCTAACTGAACTAAGCACTTGAGGCCTTCTTTGACATCCTCTTCAGCCACCATCTCACATTTGTATAGCTTGTCAGCTATGTGACTTTCCAATGCACAAAGCAGTTGGCTGGTCTTAAGTAGTCTGACGTAAAAAATCCTGTTACTCAGTACTGACAGAACTGTACAATTTTCTGTGTCTTTAGCTTGAACAGTTGCAGGTATGACTGCATCAGCACAACTGCTCTTTGCTTTGACTGAGACTTTCATGTTTTTCCTTTGTTTCTTTGTAGAATCACTCTTGTTTTTGGTGGGTGTTCTTCTATGGTACCTGCAGGTTATTACCTTCAGTCTGGGTGACAGTGTGGCAGGCGGTGGCTTCTGCTTGACGTTTTCGCCATCAACAGTAAACATGCTTTCAGATTTTGCTGTGGCATTTGCACTCACTTCTTCTTTCAGGTAGTTCTGCTGACAGGATCTCACTCTCTCTTCTCTTTCAGACAAACTCGCAGGAGCCTCCTCTTCTGTCTTGGTTTCAGTGCCATTTTCAACAGCGGCGTCAAGTGGTGCTGGAATACTAGCCGTTCCTTCAAGAATCTCAACCTTGACGTTCCAATGAGTTCCATACTGACTGACAAAATCAACCATGAGAGGCATCTCCATTACAGCATCACTGAAAGAGGTATCGTTTTTGTATGTGCTTGTGTCCAACAGTGAGCATGGTATGCTGTATCTTGGCTGAGAGAGATACTTCTTTGGTATGGAGTAGATCTTCTCCTTCCCCGTGGTTGCTGAGTTTCCGTAGTCCACAAACTCAACTTTGAAACAGGAACTTCCTACGTAGTCCTTCACAGCAGAACGATAGAGAGCTCCATCTTCCTCATACTCAGCCAGGACAAGGTCATTGATTCTCACAGATGGGGCGGTCTTTAAGGAATCTCTGAAGATACCGGAGTTGAGCTCTTCACCCATTTTTAAGATAGCAGGTTCGTCCTCAGACAGTTGGAGGAAAAAACTGTTGACCGAGTCGATGTGGGAAACAAAACACTTTGCCCTGAAACCTTCGTTCACTTTCATGCCAGGCAAACATGAAAGCTGAGGGATCTCTGTTTTTTCTGTATGTTGCAGTTGTTCTGACTTTGTGTTTGTATCGCAGTGCTCTCTTTGTTGTTTTACTTCAGTGTTTTTCTTAGGTTTTACAGGGGCACTTGTGTTGTCCCTGTTTTGTTGTTTTACATTTGTATTCTTACTCTGAGTTTTACCATGAACATAGTTTTTTGTGTTTTCTTTCTTTTTGCAGGGTGTATCTTTGCCTGCATTTGATGTGGGAGACTTTGAAGAATGCCCTACATGTTGACTCTTGCATTTGTCTGAAGTCTTTGTTTGTGCATTTCTTGTGTGCAGGATTGTATGTCTTGTCTTTGTATTGCTTCTGTCAAAACTCACAACTGTCTCTGGTTTAGGTGAAAGACTGACAATGAGCTCCTTTACTTTTTCATTGATGTTAACTTCTCCATCAAACAGTTCAACATCAAATGAACCATCTTCGTGCTTTCCGACTATAACAGCTCTCACTTCCTTGTTGAGGATTGCACTATCCAGCCAGTTCTTGACATCTGCATAGAGCTCTTCCTTGGACACTGAAGCAAGGCTGCATCTCACAGCCTGCATGGGTGTGTACAACAAATCAGCAGAGTCTCTGGGGATAAACAGGGCATTGGTTTTCTCAGATATGGTCGTGTTTCCATAATCCACAAAAAACACTCTGAGATGCAGAGGTGACTCAACAGGATGTACACATCCTCTGTACCATTTGCCATCTAAGTATTTTGCCAGACACAGCTTTGTTACAACAGCTCTCATATTGGCTTGCATCATTTTCTCAATCTCCTCTGAGATTTTATTTTCAAGCTCTTCAATGATCTCAGTGTTTCTCTCCAGCTGGCAGTAGACCTCCCACTGATTGCTAATGTGAGTGACGAAGACTTGTTCTTCATTTCCAGGACTTTGATCAAATGAAGAGAAGACAAAAGACTCGGGAAACACTGTTGACAGCTGTTTTGTTGAGACTGTCGTTTCTCTTGCCAGGCCTTGTTCCAAGAGCAACTTTGTTATGCTCTGTTGGGTTTGGGTGTTGTAGAGGTCCACAACATGGCACAGCCCTTTGTTTTTCACATTCAACTGAGAGACAACTTTACATCTCAGGCCACAGGTGCTGTCGTGGACAAAATCCTTCAGAGAATTACACACCTCTGGACTCCAATTCTCACAGTTCTTTGTGTCAGCAGGTTCAATCAGGTTGTAAAGGCTGCACCTGAAAGCTTGGCCTTCCAAATGAACATATTCTGGCATTACTGCCTGAAGATCATGCTCCTTGATTTGGATGGAACAGCCATAGTCAATGAACATCACTCTGGCATGACCTTTCTGTTTTTCTGTGATGAAGGCCCTGTACCATCTTCCATCTTGAGGTGACTTGGCAACACAACATGAATCCCACGATTGGAGGGCGACTGTGTGGGTTGAATAATATAGCTGAACCTCATCCATCAGCTCTTCCAAAGCTGGGACCTTATCTAGAGGCTGGCACCAGAAATCTGATGGTGAGTCGATGTAAGACACACACACAGAAAACTCAACCCCAGGCTTGATGCTTAATGCTTTGAAGTGAGCAGGGGCTTGCACCTTCTCAGTTTCATTTTTGCATGCTTTCTTTTCTTCCTGACAATCTTTCCACTGCCCTGTATTCCCACTGAGGCATGGGCACATTGTTTTTTCTGTCACGTCTGTGTTATTTTGCACCACAGGCCCAATGGGAATGACGTTCCAGTACTCCGCTTGTTTTGAAGAGATCAGGAGCTCAGTGATACTTTGATTGCTGTCACTTCCAATCACACTGAGATCAACAATGAATTTGGTCTTTCTCATCTGGACAACATGGACAAGGAGGGCTTTGTTTGACACAGCTCTTCTGAAAAAGTCAATGGTGGTGCTGGGCCAATCTTCATCAAAAGGCATAACTTTAAAAAGAGAACAACAGAACGCAAATGCAGATTTGCTGGCAAATGTCTTTGGTATCTTCTTGATCAACTTGGACGGCACTTTCTGGATGTTCCCAAAATCGATGAACAGAACTTCAGCTCCATGCTGAAAAGTGTCTGTCACTACACCCCTGTAGAAATGCATGTCTTCCTCATAAAGTGCACAGCACAATGTCCCAAGTTCAGGATTCAACAGTACATCTTCATCCAGCTTCACCTGTCTGAAGTAATCTGCCAACTGAGTCATCATTTCTTCAAAGTCATCGTTGCGTTTTTGTGTTCGGATCCAGAAGCGGTTTGGATTCTGAACATACTCAACATAGCCCACAAAGACAGAGTCCACCTGCACCTCTTCTGTTTCCAGTGTTTTACCCAAAGTTTCACACATGACTGTCTCATGATACAAATAGTCACACTGAGGTAACAATTCTTCTGACTCTACCTTTGTTTTAGGAGGCTTTTGATCAGGCTCTGGCTCCTTCACGTGATTATCTTCAGCACCAATTACTGTCATGGAGTAGACATGCTGTTCTTCATCAAAACTTTGGATCTCCACATCTAAAACTTTTCCAAGTAGGCCTGCCTTGAGAAAACTCAACTGCTGATCTTTGACTGCCTCATCCTGATCAGTCAGGCAAAAGAGTGAGCATGGGAATGCCTTAATGGGTGTTGAATCAAAATCAGGTGGCAACCTTCGGACATTCTCAACTTTGACAGACTCAAAGAATCCGTAGTCAATGAACAAAACTCTGACATGAGAGTTGACCGGGAGAAACTGCACAAAGCCCCTGTACCATTTCCCATCTTTGCCTTTTACGGAACAAAGTAAACCCAAGTTTTCTTGAGTCTTCTTATTGCCTTCTTTCGTTCCGTATTCACAAACTGCAGCTAGCTTCTTTGATATTTCCCAAAGATCTGTTTCCATATTGGCCATCTGACAGTAAAACAGCCCTGGGTTGACAGCAGCAGTTACACGCACTTTAGCACGTGTCCCACAACTCAGTCTAGTCCCACAGAAAGACAGAACGTCATATCCCTGCAAACCAGAGGGTCTGAAGCAAAATTCTTGTCCCCTTGGCTTTTCAATGAGTAAGTCAGGAACTGGGTCAATGTTTTGTTTGAGTGGCACCTCTGTGAGCATCTCAACCAGGAGGAGGAAAGTGTCTGTGTCCACATGCCTTCCAAACCCATGTCTAACAAGGTCGATGTTGATGTCAGGGGCTTCCAACAGGAGCACTTTGTGGGGCAGGAGGGCTTGGATGTAACCCGTGACATTTCGTCCAATCAGAGTTGAAAAGTACTCCTCCACTACAGAATGAGAACAACCTTGAAGCAGGAGTACATTTGCAAGAAAGCCGCAAACTATCTTGGGAGGCAGGATGAACAGGTCATTTGAACAGGAGGATATGTTGGCGATGTCAACACTCAAGACATTACCGTGATCTATGAGGAAAACGTCAAACAAGTCCTCTTTTCGATTCTGAACTCTTCCTCTGTACCAGCGTGCTGATGTCAAATCTTCTACGAGGCAAAACTCTCCAATATCCACCACAGCATTTGTCTTCGGTAAGTTCTGTATTTCTCCTTGCAAGATGTTATAGTCAAGTTCGCATATGGTGAGGTACTGTCCCTGGAAGTGTATCAGAGTTGCTTCAGGGTTCCAGTCCAAGTGGGTTAACTTGAGGTCCACTGGCCAAAGGGCACGTGGGGCAGATGGGACAGAATTCTGAGATCTGCAAATTCAAATCACATGTATTATTAACTTTCAAAAAGTGTTCATCATTCGGTGAAATTATGATTGCATTAATTTCAGCACCAGCTGTCCACAGTAGGGCTACTCCCTAAAAGCTGACCAAGCATCAAAAACATTTAAATTTTGCTCACATATTAAAGGGTTCAAAATTAACTTTTTGTTTTGTCTGCCAATGGCTTGTAAACTGAACAAATTTAGTGGACAAAATATTTTTCAACAACAGCAATAAAACTGCAGCTTCACAAATGTGATGATTTGCTGCTTTTCCTTTTTTTTCCCTAATTACTTAAATAATATTTATTTATTCTTGACAACTTCAAGGTTTGGGCTGTTGGTTTGACAAAACAAGCATTAGAAAGGTGTCATTTTAAACTCTGGGTAATTGAAATGGCATTGCCTAAATATTATACAGTGCAGTGTAAGTAAGAACAAGCCAGCATCACATTACTTTTGCCACAACGTTTTTCTTACTTTTGATGTTCGGAGCCCAGCACCGGCTGCATGGCAGCAGCATCAGTAACTGTCATGTCCTCAACGTAACCTGAATGAAAAAAGGTTGGAGAAAATTAAATGTGTCACTAAACAAACATACATAAGAATAAAAATGGCACTGATGTTAACCTTTGCAGCATATACCAAAACAGTATAACATTAACTAAGCAAGGCTTAACTTGATCACATTCAAATCCTTGATTCAATATGCCTTTTGATTGTAAGGTCATGATTTCTCTTTTTTATTTTGCACTGACGGTTATGCCATTGTTAGACTACTGTTTTTTAATTTGTAAAGATCAACAGATCATGGCTTTTATGCCGACAACTGTCATCAACATTTTCAAATTCTTCTTTAAAAAGATATGGTATCAAGTGTCTATAATAGCTAGAAAGCTACGCTGTGTCATCTTTTAACATACATTGAGAGAATCCTCTATTTTGCCTTTTAATCTGATTCTTGAAATTGAAAGCTCATTTTTACAGTTTAATATTGAAATTGTAACACCTCTAATATCTGGTCAAGGCTACATTTGTGCTTTGATTTTGTGATTTTCTATTCATATAAGCTATATTTAGCATCTAGGAAATGACTGTTGATCTCACAGTTCTTCAAGGGATAGTCTGGATTATTGAAGGTGGGGTATGAGGTACTTATAAATAGTCAGTGTTTTAATTACAGTAAATGGAGGTCAGCATGCCACCAGTTTGGAGAAGCAGCAGGAGTACCAGCATGGAAGCTAAGCAATAAACTGCTTTTGACAGGGTCAGCATCAGTAGCAAAACCAAAAAAGACCTGCCTAAAAATACATCTGTCTCCAAGTTTACTATATTTAGAATTTTTCACCGCTTTACATTGCTGTCTGACAGTCTTCTTCAACAGGAATCTGCTGTGATGTAAGCCAAATATCGCCCTCTCCAAAGCAGCCAGACTCCTTCAGAAAAAACAGCAATTTTCCCAGTTCAGATTTTCAGTTTTTCCTTAAGGTGTCTGGCTGCTTTGATAAGAGCGACATTACGCTTTTGGTTTTGCTTGATGGAAAGGTAAAACATTCTAATTATAAGGTACATTTAAAATGATATAATATTTTTGGATGGACCTTTTTTAAGAGGCTAAAATGTGTTTTGCTGCCAACCCTGACCACAAACAGCACATTACTTCGCCTCCTACATATGTACTCCTCTTTGCCTCTCAAAACAGCATGCTGACTGCCATCTACTGTAAATGGATGAACTACAGATAGATCTACTATAAACTGGTACACTATCACTGAGCTAGTCATTCAAATCCACTTCAAATAACCCAAACTATCCCTTTAAATAATACTATGCTCACTTTTGTTTGATAAAGCAATATTACAGGGGAGGGAGTGCTATCTAACTGCCAGTAACCACCATAATTCATATCAGTGCCGCTAATTTCGGTAACTTCAGTTACCATCTTAGTAAACAGAGTACTCTGCCTAATCCATAATATGTTCTCAGACGAAGCAACGGCACGTTATCATAACAATTTTCCAGAGCATTATAATAAATCGTATTTATTCATCTTGGTAGAATAGCTTTAAAAACCATGAAACTGACAAAACACAAATGTGCGGCTAGCTTATACCTTGTCGTCATGACTAGAGTTTAGCAATGTAGCTAACATAGCTAGCTTAAATTAAAATCACATGACTGAGCCTAAAATAAAAACTTCACATGGCAAAACTGTCGTTTCTGTAAATATCCACAGGGTACAATCGGCGGCGGATGTCAAGACTGAAAAAAGTGACCTGCGCAGACTTTTTCATGGCGGTGTAAGCGAACATTCAACTGGAGTTAGCTAGCAGCAGCAAAACTCACAAAGAGCTAGCTAACATCGTTAACTGACGTTATGCTAACACTGGACGATGCTGACCTTACTTCGACACGACGGTCAGCCTACATCGTTTATTTTTATCTCAAATTTCTATCAGTGGCTACAAATTCTGACATCTTTCAGGCAACAGGTACCCCACTCACAGTTTCCTACCTTTTGTACGGCCTCATGGGTGCGACCTGTCAAGTGACTCGGGATGGCGCATGGCGTCTTTCGTTTTTTACATTGTCGTGTCTAGATGGGAACCCCAGAGCCGCGAAAGATCTCGCGAGAGTAATGACTGTAAACAAAATCATGATATTTAACAGAACCCTAACTAGGTGTTTACTATCCATAACCTAGACCTTAACCACAGTGTTTTCATATTATAAAAATAAAAAATGTTTGTACAACATGAATAATGAAGAAACAACACGCACAAATCTCGCGAGACTATCACAAATAACGGTTTCCTTCTTTTCCCAGCATGCAGTACTTAGGCCCACAAGTCTTTATGGCTGCGCTCCAATGGAAACCAAGCTGATTTTGATGGATTTCTTTATCTTAATTTGATTTTTTTTCTTCACCATATTGTGCAGCCGTCCTTGCTGGTCCATTTGCAGTTTATTCCTGTGAAGGTGTGACGGTGTGTGCTGAATTTAGAAATGAATTAACTTGGATTTCTGTTTTATTAACTGTAGAGCCAGAAACCTTAATCAACATCACATTTACATTATATTTAGCTTACATTAAAGGCTGAGAAACACCATGGAAAAATCTTTGATAAAAATCAATGATTAGTCATTAATCAATTAATCACCATTATGAATCAAAGCAATACAAATGTATCAATTAATCAATAGAAATGGTAATTGTGCCTCATTTGACATTGTTTTGTCTGACAAAACCATTTGTTGAATAAAGAAACTTAGACTTAAAATGAACGGGAAAAAAAGAACTAAAACATGAACAATTAGAGAATGATGCTTTGTAGCATGTTAATTATTCATAATTGATCAATTAATCAACTGTTAGGGTTTTTAAACTTAAATCACCAGTTAAGGAAAATGCACAAAACATGCAGCTCTAGTGTTGAAGTTTGAACTGTTTCTATGGCTGTTGTTTTTTGTTTTTTTGTTTTTGGACCGTTGATCACAGACAAAACAAATAATTTAATATACTATAATTTCTTAATAATGTCATCTTATAGTTTTAAGGAACTGTGATTTTCTTAATTTTTACTATTTTAACGAAACAATTCATCGATTAAAGAAATACTTAATCTAAAATAATAATTAGTTGCATCTGTTGTAAAATTGATGCAGCTGAAATAAAAAATGTAATTTTTTCCCTTTATTTAAGCAGATAAACATCTCATTAAGCTTAAAATTAACACATAAACAAGCCAACACTCCTGCCACATGATAATATCATGATGCAGGTATTTAACTTGACTAAAAGGAGTTTTTAACTGGTTATGAAACAGTCTCAATTTATTGCTGATGCCTTTATATGACCTACATTAGTTAACGAGACCATCCGCAAGAAGATTGCCCCTGTCTGTATAATTATTCTTATTGCTGCCAGCAGGTCGGCGTCTCAGTGAACTCAGAGGAAACAAGCCTATGTTTACATTTTCCCAGGCAAAGTAACAGTAATTTGTAAGTTAACCAGTTAAAAAGAAGCAGGATGAGATTTTGATTTAGATAATTTAATTTTTCATGTTATATTCTGTGGTTATTGTGGTGGAAAGCTATCACTTTTGTCCAGAGGGGCCTTCAAAATCAACAAAATATGAGAGTTAACTTTAGGTTTTCAGAACTAAATAAAGTGAAATAAAACTAACTTAACAGCTCTGATTTAAATCCCTGCTGGGTTTTATGCATATATAACTTTGTATAAAGGCCCAGCTGACTGTGGGAGGTAGGATGGATGGATGGACAGATGGATGAGGGTTTTTCTGTTAATCATTAATAACCTGGATTAGTCCCAGTCTTCTGTAAATATGATGAATGCATCCAAGGCTTCATTAGCTCTGCCTTCCCTCAGCACAGCTTTATTAGTCTGAGGTTGCTCTCTCGGGTTTGTCAGCAGTGCAGTTTTTATTTTTATTTTTTAACTTTTCTTTAGTTTCAGATGAGTAGTTGGACCAAAATGCAGCTGGGCATGAACTTTTTCATCTTTTCCTGGACTTGTGTGATCACAGGATTGACAGACAGTGTTTAAAGACTGTGTGCTGATTCACAGACTTAAAGGACAAATGAGCTGCAGTGGACTGGTTTTTTCACCGCAGGCTGACTTCAGTTTTTTTCCTCTTCCTTTCCGTGTTTGCTTGATTTGCTCAGTGACTTTTATTTTACGTGACTATGCCGATGAAACGCAGCAGTGAGAGTTCAGCCAGGGACGGGGTGTTTCTCATTCACTCTCTAACCAAGACTTTGTGCAGCTCACCAGAAGAAACAGACTTTAACAAACAGACACATTTCCATCAGGAGGATGATTCTGGGATTAAATCAGGTAAAGAAACAACCATTCCCAATTAAGTTTTATTTCTGTTGTGAGTTCAGACCAAAAAGGCTGAAACCTTAATATTTTATATTAATATCCATCTTCACAATCATCTTCTGCTGTTTTCTTGAAATAATCTTTACTCAAAGTCTTTAAATCTGTTTTTTTTTTCTGTGGCGAAATTTCAAATCTGCTCAGAAAAAAAACAAAACAAAAGGTGACACAAGTTGGCCACATGGTGGTGCTCAAACAACAGAATTATCTGAACTGACAGCAAGATCCCATTCATTTTCTCAACAACTTTTGATGATGATGATGATGAAAACAGACGGGAGGGGAGATGTAACGATTCAGGCATTATACGACATGAACCCACACACAGGGCAACGGAAACTCTTTCAACTGTTCTAGTCTGTTCCAGAGAGCTGGATGCACTACAGTGAATATGCAAAAGCAAAAATAAGATATTCCTCTACTAGTCCCACAACAGGGAAATTTATGGTGTTACAGCAGCAAAGTGGAGAGAAAAATATAAAGACATCACTAGAAAATATCAAAAAATTAATATAAAAATGTAGCAAGAGGGAATATTAAAAATAGAAACATTACAAACAGGGGATTGATATTATCATCAATCACCTGATTATTGCACACTGGAATTAAAAATTCACCTGACTGAAACACTGATCATGTGCACAGGCTGTTAGTACAACTGATTGAAGTATTGAATTTTGCACACTGAAAATTGAAAATTAACCTGCGTGAAATATAGAACAGTAAGAAGTGACTTTACACCTGAAAAGAAGTACTAATATTGCACAATTGTTGTACATGATGGCTTTGTGGGTTAGTTTTCTTGCAGCGTCTTTGAAATAAAATGTTTTTGTCATTTCATATTCCGGCATTCCTCAAAAAACTTAAAGCTGCCAATATGGCAGTCATGGATACTTTGAAAGTAATATAAAAGTGATATTTCAATTTCACTTTTATTTTTTTGTTTTAAAATTATGATCAATCAAAATATATTCCAATATCAGATTTTCTTTACCCACTAATGTCTATAGTGGCATCAGCCCCAAAGATCCAGTATCAGTTGGGCTCTACTCATTTTTTGCAAATTTTTTGTATTTTTTTTTTTTCAATTTAATGTGCAAATTTGAAAAAATTACAGTGCAAATGTTAACGTGTTCTGGTTTTTACAGTCGTCAACAAAAGATTTTGACAGATGCACAAAAAGGAAGGAGGACGTACATCATGTTCTTAATGTTAAAGCTGTTAAATATCACAGACTGTATTTAAGATGAACCCAAAAGAGCGACACTGTTATCACAAATTGCTCTTTTTTCAAATAGCGATATCTGGCAGAGTTTTACCAAAATGTTCTCAGTCTTAAATGTAATGACGGGTTAAAGGCTTGGAGGACCGAACTCATGGCTGCTCACAGCTGTGTTAATTATTAGCTTTGTCAGGAGTTCACTTTGTCTTTCTACCACTTTACCTATCTACAAATTAGGCCTACTCTTAGTTTCTTTAATTTGAACCCACTTTGTGAAATTATCCTACAAAGTATTTCTGTGCCGTTTTTTAATGAATATTAGCTCATTTATTTTATTTAATTTGGCTCGTTAGATACTTCATCATTGTGTTATTATGGTTAGTTATGGTGGTAAGTTTTCCCTGAGTTTTTTATTATCGTGACATAACTTTGTTAGTGTTCACATTTTGTCTCTTTTCTTTCTGTCCTTTGCTCTAGTTTGCAGGAGGAAAATGAAAACTCTTTGAGGCCAAAAATCAATTAAAACATTCCCTTTGAACACAATAGCATTCTGTCACAATACAAGTCTTTGAAAAGCTGTTATGGTATTCTTCAGGAAATATAAATGGTCCTTTATTTTATTCTTCGAACGCCGTTCACACAATTTATTGTTTGTGTGGGCGGACAAACAATCAAAATAAAGTGAGAAATGAAAGCGAGAATCACTTTGTCAAGGTCAGAAAAACAGTGTAGATAAAAAAGATAAAAGCTGCGGATCTTATAAGGCGATGGCATGAGGTGTACGTGAGGCTGCTGGAGTCACTGGAGGCCATGAAAAAACAGTGAAACTAAAATAAACGTAAAAATAAAATATAAAATGTTCCATTAGTGAGAAAAGATCAGCGGAGTGTAGCACCTGACCTCAGATACTGCACCGAACTAATTCAAGGTTTTTACTTATAATATGGTGGAGGGTTTTTGCTGAAATTACAATAAAGAAGAAAAGGCTGTGATGCTGCTTTTTAACTCTCTTTTTGACAGTGACATGTAAAGAGGTTTGGATTCCTCTCTAATCCTAAGTGTGTACTGTATTTAAGTGTTTTTCCCAAAAAGACATCAACAAAAGCAGCATTTTAACTTGTTTTATCTAAAAAAAACAAAACAAACACCCATGTGAGATTGCCACACGAAGCACACCTATCTCCTCTTATGAACTACTGTACATGTCCTGTTTTGTCTGTATGTTTTCTCAGAAGCAGAGGACAGCAATGAGACGCCGTCCTCTGAGGAGGACCAGGACTTGGTGGACTTTAACCCAGACCTGACCATCAAACAGAGCATCTCGTCCTCCAGGAAGACCATCAGTCAAATCATCAAGGACAAGAAGAAACAGACACAACTCACCCTGCAGTGGTAAGAACAACCCAAACAGCTCATCCCTCAGTAAAAGGATGCTAATATCCAGACTTATAGATGTTTGGTCCTGTGTGTGTTTGTTATGGGTTAAATTTACGTTCTTGTGCTTTCCATATTCTTTGAGATGAACAACATTCTCATCTTGTTTTTCTTTTTGTTTTTCTCTGTTGTCCATTTTGGAGAAGCTAACTAACACAGGGTAACTTGGTGTGTTAGCTAAGATAGACAGCAACTGACATGAACGCTGTCTAGCAACATTACAGAAGGATGCGAGTGAGGCGTTACCATGGAAACTGAAGTGTACATGCGCTGTATGATGACCGAAACTGCAGTGACAGAGTTGCAAAACTTAGGCAAGAAACCAACCTAAGAAGCTTTCTGCAACACTCCTAAAAGAAGCTCTTAGTTTAGGGAAATATTTTGCTTTTTTCAACTTTGTGACAATGTGTTTTCCAGCTATTCTAGAGAGTTGTTAAAGAGTTTATTTAGCTTAAGAACTACTTCTATCTTTAGTTGAGATAAATCATTTTTCTTCCTTAGATAAACTTAAATCTTTGAGTTTTAGAACCCCCCTAAAATTATATATATATTTTCAGTTAAAACCATTTAACTCACTGTGACCACATTTTGAAATACTATTTGTTTTGTTTGTAAAACTCAAATTCAGTTCAAGTGTATCTAAGGAAGAAAAGTAGATTATCTCAACTAAAGATTATAGGTTGGTGCAACTTTTCAAAGTTTGTTTCAAAGCATAAAAGTTTGAGTTGGCCTCAAAACTCAAAAAACTATTGCAGTCATCTGAACTATTGTTTGTTAAAGTGATGCTTGCATTGACTACACTAAATTAAAAAAATATATATTAATATTTCATCAACTAAAATGTGCATCATAGCCTACGTCTGTGGCTCTGTGCCTTTTCCTCTAAATTTTGATGGTGGTTTGTATTCTTGAATCTCTATGGATGCCAAAAAAAGTCTTCAGGGCAAACAGAGTTGCGGCTCCAGACAGATTTCTGTTTTCTCTTTTTGGCCCCAAATGGCTCTTGTGGTCATAACGGTTGCAGACCCCTGCTTAAGAAGTAGGAGAACTTTCTCAGCCCTTTCAGGGTTCACTTCATCCTTCAGTTTATCAGAAAAAAATAAATTAAAAATCACCAAATTTGGAGATATATGGTTTTCAGTAGTAATGGAGGGCATGAAAAAAATGGAATCTGAAAAGTAACCAGCAACTAAAGCTGTCAGACAAATGTAGTGGAGTAAACAGTAAAATACTCGTGCTGTGCACTCAAGTAAAGCACTTGAGTAAATGAACTTACTTACATTCCACCACTGCAAGACTTTCATGGATGGTGGAAGAACCACTGGGCTGGTTTGACTTTATAAGAGGAACTTATAAACTGCTGTGTGTACTTACAGCAGTTTTGAAGACATTTACAGTCTCCACAAAGAGAAAAATTATTCTGTTGGCTCCAAAGTAAAGGATTTTTTTAAACCAGCTTCTCTAGTTGCTACTGATTCTTAAACCAAACTGTCCATAAGTTTTATCCAGTGTTTACATTTATTACATGAGTGATTTTCTCTCTGACGCGTCTCAACAGGCTGGAGGAGAATTATATAGTGTGTGAAGGAGTGTGTCTGCCTCGATGCATCCTCTATGCTCACTACCTGGACTTCTGCAGGAAAGAGAAACTAGAGCCGGCCTGTGCTGCTACGTTTGGAAAGGTGTGTGTGTGTGTGTGTGTAACCATGAGTGAGAGTTTCTCCTTTCTCCTCCGTCCTCATTGTCCAAAATGCCTGCCACAAAAACAAAAACAGGTGTTTATCTGCAGACTCACTGTGTATATGTGTGTATTGTAGTTTAAGGTAACTCAGATAACTGCCACAGAAGAGCCACACTCTTGGATGTGGTAGATAAAACAGTATGAACATCCAGTGGAGAAAATGTCATAAAGTGCCCTCTACCAGGGCCTAATGGACAATAACATGTGATAAAATGGCTTCTATGGTGCCTTTCCAGTAAGACAATGGGACAAAGTGACCTCTAATGTGTCCTTCTAGTGGAGAAAATGTGATAAAATGCCCCTAAAGTGGGAAAAAAATGATAAAAGGCCCTCTCAGGTGCCTTCCAGTGGATAAAACATGTGGAGAATCCACTATGGAACTGGTGGTGTGTATGAAAGGGAGCTCATCATGATCTAACCAGAACTTTTTTTTTTTTAACTTCCTTTTCTCACCAGACAATTCGACAGAAGTTTCCTCTTCTAACAACAAGACGACTGGGCACCAGAGGACACTCCAAGTAAATGCAAAACATTCACTCTCAGTCTATTTTCATACTGAATTTTGAAAAAAATTGTCATGTGATGTTGTTTTACTGTTTATTTTGATTAAAACATTTTTGTTCTAATCATTGCGCTTTTTTTATTATAATTTGATATTATTATACTGACATTATACAGATATCATTACTATGGAATTGGCATCAAAGAAAGCAGTGCTTACTATCACTCTGTGTATTCTGGAAAAGGTTTGACCAGGTAACAAAACATTAAACATAATTTAGTCCAGTTTCTTCTTCTTTTCTTCTTCTTCTTCTTCTTCTTCTTCTTCTTCTTCTTCTTCTTCTTCTTCTTCTTCCTTAACGCATTTTGTACTGTACCTCCATGTGTTTTGCTTGCTGATAATTAGGTGATTCTGTTTTTCTCTCAGTCTTTTTGATATTTTTTTCTTAGGACTGCAACTAACAATAATTTTTCATTATTTATTAATGACTTATTGATCAATCAATAAGTCCAGAAAATATTGTCAGACTCTCAAAGCCCAAGGTGACGTCTTCAAATGTCTTCTTTTGTTGACGATCCAAAGGTATTCAGTAGAGCAGTTAAGATACCAGAAAATATTCACATTTTGAGGAGCTGAAATTAGAGATTTTGAACATTTTTTGATTAAAAAATGACTCAGAACTATTTAATCATTGCAACTCTATTCTTTCCAATATGTCATATAACTTTGTTATCTTTCTTTTTAATAGTTCCAATGTCAAAACATGATATATTTATTTTTTATAAGATCAAATTTGTTCCTCTCAAATCACAGATTTTCAGGGAGCAAGCTCAAGAATGAGGTGAGCAAAAAATGTTAAATCTTAGCAAAAACAAGGTTTTTAGACGATGTAAAGATCTCTTTAAATTAATGATATAAGGACCAACTAAAAAGGTTATTTTTGTTTTTATATCTCAGGGAGGTTTCACCAGAAAATACTCTTTGAGCTCTAAAACTGGAACGTTGCTCCCAGACTTCCCGAACGCTCAGCATCTGCTGCTGCAGGCAAATATTTCCAGAGAAAAGGTCGGTGATAAATACAAATTCATTTTGAGTTTCTATTCTGTGTTTATTGTGACCAAACAAAAAGGTCTGCAGCGTCTGTCTACCTGCCGGTTTAGTGTACAGTTTTAAACAATCAATCTTATCTTAATTTTTACAAACATAAGATGCTTCATATACATAAGGCTTAAAAATATTACAATTCTCTAAGATGTATCTGGTCTCATATAATTTGTTCTTCTTTATTGTCCTTTGCAGGTGGACACTCTGATCATGATGTATAAAACACACTGCCAGTGCATCCTGGACAACGCCATTAATGTCAACTTTGAGGAGGTGATATTTACTGTCACATGAGCTTTTTTTTTCGTTCTGAAGCCACTGACGAGTGTAAAAGACAACAAAACTTTTTACTGTCCACTTAATCTGATAAAACTCCTTAAATATTATGTTCCAGATCCAGAATTTTCTGCTCCATTTCTGGCAGGGAATGCCCGACCACCTGCTGCCGCTGCTGGAAAACCCTGTCATAGTCGACATCTTCTGTGTCTGCGACTCCATCCTCTATAAGGTTGTTATGAAATACTGTTTCTGGATGTTCAGTTCTACATGATAGCTGCAGCAGCAGGAGAGTGTATTGTCACACACTCAGACATTTATATCATAGGTTCCTTTTTCTAGTTTCACATCTAGAGGTGAGGCAAGGCATACAGCACCAGTCAGACTAAAGGCGATTTAAGTGCTTTAGAGGAGAAATGAAATAAATTACAAATAAGACATTAAGAAAACATTAACATTGCATTTAAAAGACCATAAAATCGAAAAGCAAAAGCATGTAGATAGATAGTTAAAACATTACGAAACTGCATTTATAAGACAGTAAGAACAAAAAGCAAAAGCAAACAACTTTTTAAAATAATAGTTAGACTGCTTCAATAGGAAGTCATGTGTCTGTTTTACTGGATAGCTGCTGTAAACAATAATGTTTTAAGTCCATAACTACACCAAGATTTCTGCATTGCTTTGTGGATTTTAGTGTCATGGATTCAAGATGAGCAGTGACTTTTTATCTTTGTTTTTTGGGGCCACTTATTGATTTCTTCAATGCACTTATTCGACAAATGCAGGGGACTGTAGTCATGTGGTGACAGTGTCATATAGAGTTGTGTGTCATCCGCACAAGTATGGTAGGAGATATCATAGTATTCCATGATCTGAGCAAGGGGAGCATGTAGATGTTGAATAGAAGGGGGACCGAGAGTGGACCCTTGAGGAACTCCGCATGAGATTTTTGTTCCCTAAGATTCACAATTAAGTTAATTAAGTAATCCCCTTGTAAATATGATTTGAGTCAGACAACTTGAAATCTTTCACCTTTTCACTTCAGCACATGGCATCTTTTGGTCATTTTGTTCTATAAATTGGAGGATTTGTTTTAACATATTTGGGACATATTTGGAAAGCAGGCTGCCCTAGATGGAGACACCCTCCTGTAAGTGTAAGGGTGCAAATTCAGCAAGGAAAACAATAAAATCATTCATACCAGAAACAGGGTAACTTCTTCTTCTTTGGTCAGTGAAGGATAAACCTAAATTTGACTGGTTGAAGAGAGTATTACCCCCCACAAAAAATGTAAATATCCATGTTGATGCATTGTTGTCTTGCAAGTGAAGACAGATCCTCTGACTCACTGATACATGAACTACCTGACTCTCTTTTACTAACGTGTTCCTTATTTCCTCAGGTTTTAACTGATGTTCTGATTCCTGCTACAATGCAGGAGATGCCTGAAAGGTTTGTTACTTCATCTTCCCTTCATGTGTTATTGTCAGATTAGTTGTGATGTTCATGAAATGCACAAACAAAACCACTGCTGAGACAAACTGGGGCTCTCTGCGACACCAGTGGGATCCGTGTCACTAGTGCTAAAAAGTTAGTCACGTTTCACATAAACATCTATAAGAACCTTCCCCACGTAGATATATGTAGATATTGCCTGTGACCAAGAGGTTAAACAATAACTTAAATGTGAAAAGATCATAGCATGCATGAAACTGTTTGCAGCACGAAATGGTAGACAGTCTCTGATAGTTCTGAAAGTATCGAAGTTTGCTTTTGCAACCTTGCTCCCAAATTTTCGGTGGGAATCTAATATAAGGAGGAAGAAGTTTTCCCATCAGTTATGAAACAACCTGTAAAGACATGAGGATGCGGGTTTTCAAAGTCCAGTCCAACACAAAAACAGTTATATAGTAATAAAACAATGTATCAAAAGCAGATCTTAACATTGATGGTTTAATTAATTAGTGAGATTATTAATTAAGCAAACAGCAGTTAAGAAAAGATCTGTATAAATGTCGTTCATCAGTCTGTTGGCAGACATCCGCAACTTTGCCAAACACTGGGAGCACTGGCTAGCCTCCTCCCTGGAGAACCTCCCAGAATGCCTTGCGGCCAAGAAACTCCCCATAGCGCGCCACTTTGTATCCTCCCTGAAGAGACAGACGTCGTTCTTACACCTGGCACAGGTACAACATCTTCTTAAGAGCGGAATAGATTACGCAGATTAACAGCATACTTCAACTGTGTCTTTTCACCTCCTCGTGTTTTTTCCAGATAGCTCGTCCGGCGCTGTTCGACCAGGCCGTTGTGACCAGCATGGTGTTGGATATCGACAACGTGGATCTCAGCAGCATCAGCTCACAGCCTCTGCTCAGCATAAACACCACCGCTGACCAGGACCCAGACATCTACTCTGAGTGTAAGACGGCCATTTTTCTCAAATCAACCTGATGAAATGTTACACATTTGCGTTAATCATCATAATATTAGATTTTCCTTAAAAGGTCAATACTAGATGATCCACAGACTGATCTGACTCTAAAAGGATGCATCTGTCAAGCTTTTTTACAGCACAGAAACAAACTTTATTGAAAGCAAATTGGACCAATATGATCGCAGCTGCTTGTTTTGCTTGTATTGACAAAGTCGTCTTTTCCTTTCTTTTTTTCCCCCAGACGACTCCATCACCGTCTTTCAAGAGCTGAAGGAGCTGTTGAGAAAAAATGCCACAGTGGAGTCCTTCATCGAGTGGCTGGACTCTGTTGTGGAGCACAAAGTCATCAAGGTAACAGCTGTTCGCTCGGCGCTGCATATCAGTCCTGCAGATGTCCTGTTGTGCAACCAAGCAGTTTTTCTCCTCTGCCTTTGTCTGTGATCAGCCCGGGAAGCAGAGCGGTCGATCTGTGAAGAAGCGAGCTCAGGATTTCCTCCTCAGGTGGAGTTTCTTCGGTGCCAGAGTGATGCACAACCTCACGCTCAATAACGCCACCAGCTTTGGTAAGAAAATTTTAAGTTACAAATATTTGACACAGAATGAAAGGGTGTTTTAAAGAGACAGTTCACCTTAAAGTCAAAAATACATATTTTCTCCTGGCCTGCAGACTGCAGTCTGGCTTACACTGTTTTGGTGCAAACTGCAGAATTTTGGAGATATGAGCCGTAGGGATGTCTGCCTTCCCTCCAACATAATAAGACTAAATGGTACTCAGCTTGTGGCGTTCAAGGCACCAAAAATACTTTTGAAAAAGTCAACAGAAATGTCTCTTTCCAGAAATCATGACCTGGTTACTCAAGATAATCCACAGACCTTGTTGTGAACAGTTTTATCTTCATCTTTCATCTTTTTAGTAGAAAGAAAGTAGAAGAAGAAGAAGTAAATGGATAAATAGTAAGTAGTAAGTACATATGTAGTTTTGATTTTGGGGTTTAGCAACAGACATAACCAAATAATGGGCTAATTAGTCCCTCTTTCATTTCAAGAAATTATTTATTTATCCTTTTTTTTCATATTTATAAGTGATCAAAGGGCCTTACTGCGGCGGTTAAAGGCCTGAATTCAGCCCACTAACAGTAGTCTAAGGTGAAAGAGAGATTATTTCTTGATGGCGTTTGAATTGTGCCATAAATTATGTTAAGTGACTGTCTGTTGTAACGCTGTCGTAGTATCAGACTGTGAAGATACATAATTAGAAAGACTACACAACCAGAGGTCGCGCAAATGACGTCATGACTTTCTCCCTCCAAAAGCTGACGTTAGCCGCTGAAGCTACACTGCCTGTATGTTTTCATACTGGGCGGCGTGTCTTACTTGTTCTTTCTCTGATAAAAGGAGCAGGAGTCACTGATAAAACACTTCAAGTAAGAAAATTTAGACTTCCCTCACTTGTAAAATTATGTTTTAAATTGGCAAACAAGATATGTGTAATTCTCTCGCCATATGCTACCGTTCATGTTTCTTCAAAGTTAGGTCCCATGGAGCACACAGAGGAGGTGTGACGTGGCCTCTCTGTTGAGTAGACCTGGTCTGACTGGTACCATGTGATGACGCCACAGTATCACAGTTAATTAGGCATCATTAAAACACAATTCATAAAGGCTATATACTGAACATAGTGACAACATGGTGATCATTATTATGAAATTAATAACTGTCATTCAGCTTATTAATTTTGTGCTCCTTTCTTCTCCATCATTCAGTCCACAGGATGTGTTGAATGCACACACACACACACACACACACACACACACACACACACAAACACTAATACAAGCCAGCTCGGAGCAGATTGCTACAATAGCGCCATAAATTGTAATGGCCAGACTTGCCTTGATTAAACAAAGTCTTATCTGCGGGTCGCGTGCTCTCTGTTCAAACACACACACACACAGTACGTGTACGTGAATAAACACCAACCATTTGGTGGCTCCCTCTGTGGAGTCCCACCGAAGCTCAAACACACACAGAAGGTTTTAAACCCGCGACCCTGCAGGTCAAACAAAAAGCGGCTTGATCCTAAAGGTCAAACAGTAGATAAAGAAGAAGCTCAGCTGGAACAGACAGAAGCTTATTTCATCCACTCGAAATTAAAAACTGCTGTTTTCTGAATTCATGAGATAGTTTTGATGTAAAAAAAAATGCTGTGTTTTTCTGAATTCATGAAATTTTTCATTTAAAAAAATGGGTTAGGTGTAAAAATCTTTTACATAATGAATTCAGAAATACAGAGGCAGTTTTTTACATTCAGAAAAACACAGCAATTTCCAACGTGAAAATTGTCTTATTAATTCAGATTTTTTTTACATTAATCTTTATCTCATTAATTCAGAAAAATGGGCAAGCTGTTATGTGAAAAAATATCTCATAGGTTCTGAATAATTAATTCATTTAAAAAAATAAGCAAATTTTTAGCATAAAAATTATCTCATTAATTCAGGAAAACAGAGCCTTTTTTTTTACATGAAAAGTTGTCTTGTTCATTCAGAGAAACAATTTTATGTCAGAAATTCAGAAAAACAAGTGAAAGCAATATGTTTCCATAGGAATCAGGTCGTCACATTTCTCTTGGCATTTTTCAAAAATGTTTACAGTTTGAGATGTGGATAAACAAAGTGATAACTCTGACATGAACGCCTTTTTTTTTTCTTCATATTTATGTTCTGACACCAACAGGTTCCTTCCACCTGATCAGGATGCTGCTAGACGAATACATCCTGTTGGCTCTGGAGACTCAGTTCAACAACGACAAGGAGCAGGACCTGCAGAACCTGCTGGACAAATACATGAAAAATGCAGGTATCAAGCATCAAACCTGACACTCACACACTGAGAAGTTCAGCTGCTGATGTATGTGAACTCAGTTCAGATCGTTTAGTTTAGGCTTTTCAGTATCATCACAGATTCATAAAGACAATTTTCATTTGTTGCTGTTACAATAAAACATTAATATAACATATTCCACAAAGTTTTAAATAGACTAAAAGTTTCAAATAGACACAAATTTAAAATTTACAAAAGTTAAAATCTAACATGTTGAGTCTACAATCTGATGTTTATTTTATTATCAGGAACATAGTAAAGACAAAACTCATGTAAATCCAGTTAATCAATATGTCTCTTGAAACAAAATTAGTTGCCAGATATTTTAATAATTGATTAATCAAGTTAAAATGATTCCAGCCTCTTAAATGTGGGGATTTGATTTCAGGTTTTAGTTTCATCACTGTCATTGTTATATCCACATCCACAGTATAAATCAACATGTTCCAGTCACAGATTTTGATGTTAATGATGTGATTCTTCTTTGTCGCTTTCAGATGCGAGTAAAGCGGCGTTCATGGCCTCTCCCAGTTCCTGCTTCCTCGCTAATCGCAACAAGGCCAGTGCAGCTGCTGACCAATCAGTGAAGAACGAGTCCGCTGGAGAACACACCTACATGTCTCTGTCCACCAATCAGCAGCAAGGTCTGGAAACAAGCACCGTCATCTACCAGGGGACGGAGTCTGCTGGGTTCACGGTTTCAGGTAAAAGAACAGTCTGACAAAAACAAAACAAAACAAAACAAAAACAGGGCAGGTTTCTACAAGCTTAGAAGTGAGGGGTTCCAAAAGAGTTCCTCATGAAGAGCTGTTGTTCCTATTCAGAACCTTTTGCTTCTGAAGAACCCTTTTTGTAAGAAAGAGTTTGTCAAGACTAAAGTAAGACTAAAGTTCCCCCTGGAAATCATCAACCCCTGGGTGGTTTCTTGTTGACACACTTAAAAGAACTTGAAGAACTCAGTCACTGAGGGTTCATCAAGGGTATTTTTGTACCGTAATATTAAAGGGTTCTCTGCAGAACTCACTGGGTAGGTTCTATATAAAACCCTTAAAACATAAAAAGGTTACTGCTAGAACTCCCCGAGTGGGTTCTTGATAAAACCCATGAAATATAAAAAGGTTCTCAGTAAAATTCCCTGGATGGTTTCTTGATGGCACCCCTAGAAGGTGCAAAGGATCTCGATAGAACCTCTCATAGTGATGGAACCTTTCATAAATGGTTGTACTGTAGGTATAACCCTTAATGTTGGGTTCTAGGCAGATATTTCTGAAAGGGTTCTGAGTGGAGCCTTTATATAAGGTTCTACAAGGAACAAAACAAGCCTAAGAACTCTTTATGGTTCTAGTTAGTATCTTTATTTCTAAGAGTGTAATCAAAAATCATATGTCTTCTTCCTTTTTCCCTGCTGCCGGTTCATCGGCACCCTCAGTGGCCTGAGTGAGGCTGAACAGAACAGGACAAACTGAAGCTAAAGTTCTCCGTGTTTTTATTCCAGACACTTGATGCATTTTCTCTCGTCACACATGCAGGTGGTCAGATGGACTTCTCTCAGGTCAGCGGCCCCCTCATGACGCCCCCCATCTCTCCTGCAGCGTTGGTGCACCGAGGCTCCGTCATCAACCAGGGGCCGATGACGGGGAGACCCCCGACATCGTCTTCCTCTTCCACCGCCTGTTCCTCCTCCTCCTCCTCCTCTTCCTCCTGCCTGTCGTCTATCAGCGCCATGACCCAGCCCAGCCCCTGCTCTTCGTACCCGGAGACCCTGTACCACTGCTTACCTCAGACCAGCTCCAGTTACTTCCCACCAGGCGGCGGCTCATCAGCCTCAAACTACCAGCCTGCACTCAGGTCAGCTACACTTAGTGCTGTGCATCTACATTGTGTCTGATGCTACTAGCAGGTTTTGTACAGGTGCTTTCAAGGTGCGAAAAGTGCTTGGATTTTGAATTTCTTCTAATAACATCTGATCTAATGTGAAAAAAAAAATCACGTTTAATTAATGATTTGGAGAAAATGTATATAAATGTAATTTACCACAGTAGTAAGGTCCTGGAAAAGCTTAAAAATGCACCTTGAAAATGCTTGGATTTGGCGTTGGAAGCACTTTTATAAAATACACTCCAGTCAATGTAATCTGCTTCTGATAAAATGGAGGTGACGTTGTTGTTGATATCTTCATTGGTTTATAGACTGTTTTGAGATGGTAAATTGTAGAGATTAAATATTTTTTTACATTAATACAGTAAAAATATAGTAAACAAATATGGCCTCCAAATAGGAGGTGGGGTTGTATTAAAATGTAAAGCTTTAAATGTAAAACTCTCAAAACTCCAGTTGCACCATCAGCATTCCTGTCTCCTTTTTTGGTAATTCGATCATTAGCGAGAAGCTTGGTTGTTTCTGTATCGTTATTCTTTGTTTAGATTTTCGCAGGCAAAGTTTCAATAAGTAGTAGGTAAGGTTAAAAGGAAGCAGGAGGTGATTTTTCTTTAGGTAATTTTTTATTTCTGATCCAAAATCAACACAATATGAAAGAGCCTTGTAGCCGCTTTAAATAAAAGATGTTTTGTTGTCACTATTGAGTCTGAAGGTTTGTTTGATTTGTGTTTCAGGCCTCAGACTCAGAGTCAGTGTCTGGCATCAGTTCAGTCTCAGGCTTCATCGCTGGCCTACCATCTCTCCCGGTACCCCTCCTTCAACGACCAACACCTGACCAAAGACGTGTTCTACAGTCACCATCACTCGTCTAACAGCACCAACTGCTCCCTGACGCCTTACAGCTCTGCAGTCCGACCCACGTCCAGCTACAGTTCGGGCTCAGATGCGGTTCAGACTGAGCAGGGACTGGACTCTCAGACAGCAGCTCAGATTCTGGACCCAGCAGAAGGGTTCGGGTTTGTGGGGGCTGGACTGAACCCTTCGGGCGGTGGGTGTCAGGGACAGACGTACTCTGCTGCCGGACACAGTGGTAAGGACAACTTAATGTGGATCTGATGGGTCCCGCAGAACTTTATTTTAAATTCTGATAATGATCCAAAACATATGGAGGCTCTGAGAGGCAAGTGAGAAAAAAAATCTGACCTAAATAGTTTCTCTCACCTTTATTTATGACTAAACAACAGATGAAAAAAAGGTTTTGTCAGGATAATCTTTCTAAATGACTCTTTCTCCATCTGTAAAAACAGGTGAAAGAAAAGTTTTGGAAGGTTAAAAAAAAGCTGTTTTTGGTGCTAATTAAAATACATTTCTTGCCAAAAGCAAGTCATGTTACATAACTTGCTAACGCACAACATGTGTACCTTGTGTTTAAAGTGCACAGAGAAACGAAAACACACCTGGAAGAAAACATGAAGACCTCTATTCCTATTTAGAACAGGGTGTAGTGGTGCAGTAGAGCCTCTTATGGCCAAAATGGGTATTACAACAACAAACACTGAGAAAAAAAAAATCACGTGCCAGAACTTTTTTCCCCACAAAAAACCCTAACCTTAACCAAAACTTTTTTCCCACCTATTTCACAGACAAAAAAAAATTAAGGAACATAGAAAGATCATCCTGGCAAAACCATTTTTCCTCCAGTTTTTCAGTCATAAACACAGGACAGAAAGGATTTAGCTCAGAGAACAGATTTATTTCCTCACTTGCCTCTCAGGGATCTGTGTCTTCATCACAGAAAAATGTAGCTTCAGTATTTCTATTTGATGTATTAGCTTTGAATATTAATTATAAATTGTCTTTACATCTGTGCAGTAAGTGAGTTTCATCTGAAGCTGTACAGTGTATGTTCAGCTTTATGTGGCGTCGAAGTGTCTGAGGAAGCAGACACAGAATATACACTCTGTGATTGTGAGCTACAGATTGAAAACATTTTAATTTTAAAGAATTTTATTAGAAGGAGAATTTTATAATTAGAAAAATTTTAAAGTAACGCACAGGCGAAATTAAGGGGAGTTTGTAAGAAGTAGGGATGTTCTGTGCTGTTTAACTGTAATGCAATTTGCCATTTGTGTTGCCCAACCAACCTGTTCAAATGAAATTTAATGACATTTGACACCTATTACGGTTTTCTGTGCTTTTTCGCTGCAAAAAACACTTTTATTCATGGAAAAAGACTGCACCAAAACTAGTTTAAAAGTCAGTGGTCCCTAACCTTGATTTTTGTTTTGCCACAATACCTTTCACCATTAAAAAGTAAAACTGGGCTTTTGGGCTTAAAGTGAGGACGAAAGTCATTTTTTTTCTCTGATTGTTTCACCTGTAGAGATGCAGAGGTGAAGGGATCCAGTATTTCAAAGAAAAAAGATAAATAGTTCTTGGAAAACAAGTACTCAATGCCAAACTTCCCTCCTGTGGCAGGTTACTATGGCAACAGCAGTTACCTGGACAGCCAGCGAATGACGTCCCTGGTCGACCAGCACGTGTCCGTCATCAGCACCGTCGGCAGCCTGCGTCCATTCCCCTCAGCCTACTCTGAGGTCCACGATCCGCTCAACATCCTGGACGAACCGGGGAGGAAAACGACAGGAGCGTATTTCACCGAGGCCGAAACTGGAGCAGGTCAGCAGTAAAACGTTGAGGGGGGGTCGGGGTCTGAGCCGGGTGGATCACGGTCAGGGTTTGTAGATGCACAAAACATTTAAGATGTTGCTCTGTCAAAAACACAGTGCAAAAACATACTACTTCATAGGTCATTTTTGAGCATAAACATGTTTTTTCAATTTTCATGACTCATTCATTTCACATTGCATCCGCTTGTGCTTGCACAGATGTATTGTTGTTTGTATTATTGTTTCTCCTTGTCCTCAGATTTTTTTTTTTTTTTTGTGTGCAGCAACCCTGTAAAATTTCCCCAACCAACAGAATGCCAGGTGTAGTGTTGACCAGTGAAATGATCCCTGCCTCGTTGCACATTCACCTTATTTCTTAGAGCATCCCATACAGGCTGAAACTCTTTAAGTTCATCCAGTGTCTTGAAAGTAACACAGGCTAGGAAAAAGAATTTTTTAAAATTTAAAATAAAATATCCTGTGCACCTTTGAGTGCCCCCAAGTGGCCAAAAACATCAGTCATTGCAGGTTTAAATGTCTCGAAACATAAATGAAGGCAAACAGTGAAAAGTAAGAAATCCGTAAATGTAAATTACATCATGCATTGTTGTAAAGTGAATGAAATCATTTACATTTCCTCCTCAGATCATTCCCTGCCCTCGTCAGGATCGGCTCCCTGCATGTTTGGAGTTCCCTCTCCCTTCGCCTCGCAGGACGCGTTGCTCTCTCAGCAGCGCGTGCCGTCGTCTTCAGAGGTGCAGGACCTGGTGTCCTCGCTGCCTCCCATCAATACTGTCTTCATGGGAGCAGGAGGAGTGCAGTGATGCAGAGAAACACACCACCTCTCCGAGACATGTTTGGAGTTTCCTTCAGAGCAGCCCAGATCCAGAATGTATGTATGCACTAACACTATGAGCTGGACTGTAAGATACAGTATGAACTTTAGCAAAGGCAGCACACTCCTGTATACAAAGACATATAAAGTTAGACCAACATGACACCTGCCAGTTGTTTTATTCCTCACTGTAGAGTACAATAGATAGAAAGGAGCAGACAAAGTATATTTATTTGCCTTAAAATGTGGATTATTTCTCAAAACTATGACCCTGATAACAGATATTTATCATACATCCACAACTGTATTTTTCAATTAGTAATTTTTCCAGTTTGGAAAATAATCTCAAACTGTGCTTGTGTTCCTAAACGATGCCTGAGGACTTCCATTTCTTCTGTGTGGAAACTGTTGTAAATAAATCTTTGTTAGTCACAGTCGTGTTCTGTTTATTGACAGGACAACAACTGAAAAGCAGCCCAAAACCACTGCTGTTTACAGCTGATATATGCAGAGAGACACATACATATTAGTAAGGTGAGATGAAGGTCGGACTGGTTGTAGAGTTTGTTCGATCAGAACATTTGTTTTTACTGTCGTGGAGCGCAGGCATCGTCAGACAGCAATACAAAGTTCTTCCTATACTCACGGTTAACAGGGGAAAGAAACAACATCGTCTATACTGTGAAGGCTGTAACTCCTCTGTTGGTTTTAGTTAAGTCCTGCTTTTCTGATTTGACCAACTTAGTGCTGGAACAATAATATGTTAATTAATCAACAGAATTTTGATATCAAACAAAAATTCCAAACATTTGATTCTTTCAGATGTGAGGATTTGCTGTTTTTCCATCTTATGTCGGTGTAAATTGAATATCTTTGTGTCAAGGTTTGACATTAACTTTGACATCATGACCTGCGGCTTCTTAAAGTTACTCTGTTGTCATCAAATAATCAATGTAGGTGGCCCCCTTTCATCCCCATACTTTGAACAGCCAGTTTCCTATCTAGCTATGACTATACCTATACCTGTCTGAAAAGATGCCTTCAGGAAACACCACATCACAGTTCTCAGGAAAAGTGGAAAACAAGTGTCACAGTTGAGCAAAGCTGTATTAAGTTGCACTAAATAGCTTTTTCTGTTTTTTTGGTTTTTTTAAACAAGTTTAGATTTGACGCCCATTGAAGGGCTTTTTGGCCCTCAGAGCGCTGGCTTAAAAAAAAAATTGCTTCTATCCCTAGAAGTGATTTAAAACTCAGCGTGGAGGTCTGGGAACTTATGACAGGCATTTTTAACAATATGACATTTTATAAACGCATTAACTGCAAAATGAATCTCCATAAAAAATGATAACTGTTAATTTTTTGTGCCAATCTATGCTTTGCGGGACTTTTAGCATGCATGCTTCATCAGCATGCTAACAGCAGGTTTATTGTTTACCATGGCCACCATTTGACTTTAGATTGTTCATATGATGACATTTGCTAACTAGAAGGGCACTCGGAGAGCGCAGACCTCACTCACTCTTCTGTGATTGGCCTCCGCACATCTGCAAGCACGACCCCTCGGAAAAGACAGAAAGAATCATTTAGATGTTGTGTGTTTTTTTACAGACCTGCTGCATTTGTTTCTACAGTGACGTTGGAGGTAGCTGTTATGTTTTGTTGAATGTACACCGTTCACTGGGTTTGCAGATGCATTACAAATTTAGTTGATCTTGCCAAAGACACTGGTGTGTCAAAGTCATTACAAATCACACCAGATTCTCACACAGTTCTGAATCCACTGGACCCACTGACTGACACTGCTGTCCACAGACACACGACGCTAGTGTGGCTGAAAACATAAACTGTCCCCAGCAGTTGCTGCAGCTCTACTGACCGCATAGATTTTTTACCATGCTGCATCTGGCTGCGTGTTTGTCCATTTATTTATTAGCTTGTAATAATGGATACACTGAACAGGACAGAACAGGGAACAGTGTGTGTCCTTGCTTTTGTCTGTCTCCGCAGCAGATTGGCTTCCAGTCAATAATAGACCCCAATAGGATCCTTATCTCCCCTGATTCAAAGACCTCATGTCAGAGCGCTGAACACACGACTCTTTAATGGCTGAACTCTGAGATTACGGGATGGAATCGCAATCGAGGACTGTGGATCAAAGTTGGGAGCTTTTGCAATTATTTGGTTTGTCTGCGGCACAATGGGCGGAGATATGACTCAGATAAAAGTGTTTACCAAAATGTTACGAGAACCAACAAAGAGAGAGAGAGAGGGACAGAGGGAGGGCTGCTGGATGATGCTGTTAATATGACACCATGGTGACCTCAGTAAAACATGGAAACATGTCTCCTCTTGAGTTTGTCCGTACCGGAGCAGATGGGACGTCATAAAACCAGGAGATCAAAGAAGACTGAAACAGGAAAGGTTGTGTGTTCAGTTTCTTCTCATAAAAACATACTTCAGAAACAATCAGTGTATGTATTTCAGTTTTCATCACTTCAGTGCTGCAGCTGGTAAAGACAGAGCTGATTTTAATTATTACATTTTTTTTATCATTAATCCAAATCTGCAACATAACTGAAGCTGTCAAACAAATGAAGTAGAGAAAAAGTGTATTTTTACCTTTTTCCTCTGACGTGTAATGGAGTAGAAATAATGAATAGCATGGAATTGAAATACTCAAGTAAAGTATATGTAACTCAAAATTGTAATTCAGTACAGTACTTCTTGTACTGTGAGGATGGAAAAGCATATAAGACATAAACCTGACCTCCTCTGGACACTTTCATTTTTTAGCATTTTTCCATTTCACATGAAAACCTGCTGTGTTTTATGAGTCTGCAATTTCCTAATAATTTCCCGCAAAAACACTGTAATTTAGTACTAACTGCAGAGAGTAAATCTTAGTTTAAACCCCGTTAAAATATTAATTTATTGTTAATTTATGTTTATTTTTGCATATACTGTTGTATGTTGTATTGTGCAGTTTCCTGTAGACAAATTTAACATTTTGTTCAGCTGACCAGCTGTGCACTGATTCTCTCAGCTGCACCAAAACTTAACTGGAGTTAACTGCACCCCTGAAATGTAGTATTACCCCAGTTTTTGTTGAGCAGAGTGAAGTTCACCAGTTATTCAATCTAAAAGAAATATAGGTTTTTATACACTTTGTTTCATATTTTCCTTAATACCTTTTGTTAGGATATTTTTTGCATCATTGCACAGAAAAAAAATATGTTACAGGTTGCTTTTATGTCGGGCTGTCAATCCTGCAGATGATAACTGTCATACATGTAATTGCAATGACCAGTTTTCCATTCATTTTGCCACTATTTTAATATAAACCTAATACATTTCTGTAAGTATTAGACTTTAAGCGTCTTGAGATAAATATTTGGTGGCCCTTAATTCTCCACTCAGGGAGCAGAACCATAGCATGAAATACGACATTTCTGTTAGTTTTATACAGGTGAATAGAAATGATCAGGCGATTATGTAATAACTGTGACAGACTTAGTGTTATCTTGTAGGTTTTATTTTGTTTATGAGTAAAACATAAACATTTACTTTCTTGGACAATGCTTTGTCTTTCTTTAAAAGTGAATAATAACTGTAGGAAGTCTTTATATCTAGTGTTGTTTTGTGTCAAGTTATCCCATGTGATAGTTTTACAGCATGACAAAAAAATAAAATTTGTTCATTCACTTACAAAAAGTATTTAAAACCTCTAATTCATTACAAATCATTTCAGTGTTTAATGGAAATAAGCAAATAGAAAGTAGAAATATACAAAATACCATATATACTGACATAAATATGAGGCTAATTATAGTTTTTTTTTAGAAAGAAATAGCGACAAACTATCTAAAAATAACACTATTTTAGGTTTTCATGACTCTTTTAATGCATTTGCGTTCAGAGAGAAACCTCATCAAATCATATGTTGTGGATAAAACTGACAGGCTGTTAAACACTGAGTCAGACAGTTTTAGATGAATGACAGTGACGTGGCCGCGCTCCCCTCCTCCCCTCTTGATTGGTTTTTATACGTTATCTACTCAGGAGGAAAAATCCATTTCAGGTGCTCACGCGGCAGCACAGGGACAGATGGTGGCATATGTAATGATTACAGAATCCCCACGTTAAAATACTTTAATTACTAAGTCAATAATGGCTGCAACAATTGCCGGACCTTTAGTGTAAAAACAACAGAAGGCGGAAGGCAAACTTTGGGCCAATGTTTAACCAGAACTTTGCATTAGAGCGGACTGAGACTGCCTCCATACGTGAGTGTGTCTCTCTCTGTGCTGCAGGTAAGACCTACCTGTTGTCTCTGCTATGAGAAATAACATTATTTCCACTTTTATGGCAGTTACACTTCTGCGTACAATATTTAGACAGCACATAAATGTGCTAAACAGAAGACTGTTTTAAAAATACAACTTAAATGAAAATAAGATTAATGTATGACCTTCAGGTATGAACAAAACATCGTTTTTTCCTGTTCTAAGAGACCTCAACCTAATTAGTGTTTAATCTATTTAATTCTACCTACTGTGACTTGTACTTTTTCTTTCTTTCTTTTTTTTATCAGTCTACAAATAGCAAAGTCTGTTCTGCAAATGAGATATTAGAAACTAAATGCTTTAGCATTTAAAGGAGACAAATTCATTGTGCAATGGGATATATTACATATATATTACATTTTGACTATTATTCTTATTTTGATTAAAGATGATTAAAATTTAAACATAATATAATAAAATAAAACCATCAATTGACAAATTTAATTAACTTTACACATTTAATTTAAAATTGCACTTTTAAAATCTATTACAACAATTATTGACTAAATTTACTTCATATAAGAAAACCCACTAAGTTGCATTCTTTAGGACTTTCATACAGGAGATGGACAATGAAACATAATATTATAGTTGGCTATACAATAAACTATATCTCTATAAAGTGTATAATGTTTATTGTGATAAGGTGAGCAGTTAAAGGGAAAATTCACCAGACTTTATGTGGATGTTGGTGTGGAAATTCCTCAGTGACTGTTATATCGACCAAGAAAGCTGAGTTATCCTGCTCATGGACCTGTGCTGGCTGTGCCTACATGTACCAGGATGCATTGCAAGCGAGCTTCTGACACCAAGGCCCATGTTACCGTGTTATCACCACCTTAGTCTATAGATATCACTTTGTTGGCCAAAACATGGCGTTCGGTGACAAAGAAACTCCTCTAGCACGCCCCCTGGCTACCCAGGGGTGGAGACTAGATATCCAAGCTGAAACAGCCTGTAGTTCTTTCTCAGCGCCAACAACATCACTGTGACATCACTGGATGCAGGAAGAACAACAGATTTTGCAGCAAGAGAACTCAGCTTTCTTTGATAATACAGCAGCACTGCTTCAACTGACTACATTTACTATCAACACTGATTGGAAATCTGGACACACACAAAAAAATAGTTCAGTAATTATATTTTATGATCATCTATAGGACTGCATTATGCTAGATTAAGAGAAATAAAGTGCTCTATACTTTTATAATTTTTCTTTTATACAAGTTACATATCATAAATGTTCACTGTAATGAAGCCGCACTTAAATGCAACACCATGACTCTTATGTGTTTGTAAGGTTAGTGGAGCTGTATAACACTGAAGCAGGCTGAAACTACATAGGACATATTTGTTGATAAGTTCTTTGTGAGTTTTCTTTCATGTTTTTTTATTGATTATTTTGCATTTATAATAATGCCAGCCTTATACTTTAACAGCCTTACTACACCAATTCATGACACGCCGCTGTGTCGCTGCAAAGTGATGCACTTTAAAGGACCAATGTGTATGAATTAGTGCCATCTGGTGGTGGGATTGTAGATTGCAACCAGCTGAATACCCTTTATCTCACCCTCCTTTTCCAAGCATGTGGCCACAGGACTTGCCATAAACTTGAAAAGACGTTTCTAGATCTAGTATTTTAGTTTGTTATCTTAGATATAAACGGCTAATTCTCAGGTTAAAAAACACAACTTTAATCTTCAGGTGATTATACACTATTTAAAACTATGAGTATCATATTACATTTCTGTCATATTATGCCAGTGAACCCCACTAACTCTTACATACTGGACCAGTAACCCTTGACTTCACATGTAAACCCACTGTCGAGTTTTCAACAAGTTGTCAAACCTGTGAACAAAGGTCTATTGTGTAATGTGTGAGTTTTTGGACACTTTTCCCTTCCATTTTGTATTTATTGTTGTCTTTTTGAAACCCTTTTGGGCAAGTCTCTCTTGAAAATGAGACTTTTAGGCTTTTTACTTGATTAAATATGGGATAAGAATATATAGCAAAGACAGAAAAGTGACGAAATTCAGGTAGATTAACTTCCCTCTGGTGCTGGACTGACATGCGACAGTAAAGAGGTCCCAGCGAAAGGACATGGACGTCTCTCTGGTCTCTGATATGAAGCATTAGAGCGAAGTTCTCCAAATGTCCATCAGAGGGCAGCAGACACATATTCAGCGCTGCGTGTGTTCAGGTGAGAGAGGACAGATTCAGACAGAAGCTGATTGATTTACGTTTAAGAAAAGTCTCTGAAAATGTCTTTCAGTGCAGCAAAGCCAAGGTCTCCATTCACAAAATTAACTGAAATTTTGTGTCTGAAAAACTATTTTCTGCTCTATTGATTTTCAGTGCACCAGGTCTGCTGAGGTTTCTACTGTAAAAGGCTTCCTGTGAGGAGGTCACACGAGTCTGACAGATACTTACTAATTACATCAAAAAACAAATTCAGTGTTAATTAATATTCTGCTGTGGTTCGCATCCAAAGTACCTCTGACTCTGTCTGTAAATAAGAATACATGCTATTATATAATTTTACATTAAATTAATGGGTTCAGTCAATAAAACATTACATTTAATGCAATAAAAAAATACTTTTTGATGTAAACTCCAGACCTGAAACCAGACAACTCAGAATACATCCATGTAAAAAGGTCTAATAACATATGTGTAATGTAACACGGTTTAACATGTAACATCATTTGCAGAATCTACTACAAATGAACACATTCTTTTACAAACCCCAATTCCAAAAAAAAAGTTTGGATGTTGTATAAAACAAACTGATTGCAATGATATGCAAAAACTTTTCAACTTATATTCATCTAAACACAGTTTAATGATATTATGGATTGTAGATGGTGAGGTCTCTAAATTCCTGCAGTTTTTTGTTGAATACCCTTTAACACCCAATCGCGATAAAGTCACCTGTTACCAGTTAACCTGTTTACCTGTTGAATGTTTCGAACAGGTGTTCATTGAGCTTTCAAATACGCCATTAAAAGGTAAAAGTTCTGCATTATAAAATCAACTTAAGTAAAAGTTGCAATGAGTATCATTTTTATTATAAAGCAAAAATTCATCAATTTAATTATATAGTATTGCACAGAGAAAAGCGTGTGGTATTATATTAATGAATATAGTTATTAAATGCATCATTGTACTGTATATACTGCTGGGTGTTTCACTGACAATGCATTGTATATAATAAGATGAAATTGTTTGTTTTTGCACAAACTATTAAGCTGTAAATTAAGTAGCAACTATAGAAGTTACTTGTAGTAACTATAGTAAGTAAAAGTGCATTGTGTGAGTACTTCAGCATTGTAGTTATGTACAGTACTTGAGTAATTTGCATCTGCATGCTGGAGTAATTTCAGTCACTGCTGCTCTGTTCATGGCAACCACCAACATTTAGGCTCCATATTCACCTTAAGGCAAAGATCGATGCTTTTATTCAATAAAGCTAAAAAAAAAAAGAAAAGTCCTAAAGCGAGTGTTCCTCGTTGAAATGCAGCAGTTTGGTTCGCAAAATAATCTTCCAGAACTGAGCATTGATTGAGGACTGCTAGGCAAACTGCAGCTCATATTTTTGATCAAGTGCAGCACTTCTTTGTCTAATTGTTTAGGTCAGTACTGGGAAGCATGAATGAATAGTGATGGAGAGGCACTCAGAAGATGGTACTTACATTAGCCATTCTACTTAATAAAGTGCTCCGTTATTAAAACGTGACCCGACTGAACCTCTGCTGAAATCCATGTTAGATTTCATAACAGAGGCAAGAATTTTCTCTCAAGAATTATAAACCTGAAACACTGAATTACATTCAAATGCCTCCTGCATATAGATGATGTATGATACCTGCTCAAATGAAATCTAGTACACATTTAAAATAATAAAAAAAAAAATTGTCACTGCAAGGACCCTTTAGATTTTCATCTTAACTCAGCTTTATTTATATGACACCTTTCATACACACATGCAGCCTGAAGTGCTTCAAACAGCAAAATTAAAACCACAAACAGAAAACAAATTAAAGCAAGCAAAGAATTATAGAAATACAAATAAATAAATAAATAAATTGGAATAAAATTACAGCAATAAAACTATAAAATGAGAATCTTGAAGATTAAGTAAAAGAAACACGGAGAAAAGGAATAAAATCATAAGCAATGAAAGAGGTTTAAGAGACCAAGGTTATAGCATTACTCCCAATTAACAATTAAAAGCCAATTTTAAAAAAGATAGGTCTTTACTTTCTTCTTAGAAATACAGAGAGAGCTTGGTGATCTGATGTCCAAAGGTAATGAGTTCCACAGTTTGGGGGCATAAAAAGAGAAGGCGCTCTCATCGGTACGTTTAAAACATTCAAAAAGAAAAGCGCCGGAGGAACTCAGTGATCCAGCTGGAATGTAAAATGAAAGAAGATCCCTGATGTATGGAGGAGCGAGGTCGTTCAGAGCTATATAATTCTTTATTCTTTTAATCTTTCTTCTTTATTCGGATCACCGCTATCTTCCATCAAGTGGCTGCTAGTCCTCCTGTGATCCGTAAATAAGTGTAAGACCTTAAAAAAATCAATTCTAAAAGAAACAGGTAGCTAGTATAGTGTTTTAAGCAGTGGGGTCATGTGATACATTTTCTTGGTTTTGGTTAAAACTCAAAAAAACGCTGCAGCATTTTCGAACTGGCTGTAGTTTTTGTATTGACTTTTTGGGTAAAGCTGTAAAAATGGAATTGCAGTAGTCTTAACGGCCAGTGATAAAAGTGTGGGATGAGTTTATAAAAGGGTCTAACTTTAGCAATATTAGCAATATATTTAAGATTAAATGAGATTTAAAATTTAAATCATAGGATAATTTAAATCAGAAGATAAATCCATGCATTGAGTCCAGTTTTTCTTCTGTATTAAAAGAATCTTTGTTTTATCCTCATTTAGCTTTAAAAAGTTCTTGCTAATCCAAACATTAATGTCAGTGAGACAGGCAATAAAAGTGAAATGTGACAGCATGAAATGACCAAGAATGCTTCCTTGAGGAACATCATATTCCATACAATGAGTCTGTGATACATGAGCACTCAAACTGACCAAAAAATACCAGTTAACTAAAACATCTGCTACAAGACATATCGGGGTGAAACTGCAGTGGGCAAGGGCTGGTTATATGACATCATAAACCTAAGGAACCAGTCCCGTTATACCCACAATTAGCGGCGATGTCCAGCCCACAGGAGACGTCGGATGTAGTTACTTTCTGTGATTAGCTAGTATAACAGAGGAGAAGCCTGGTGCAGCTACTTAGAGGTAAGGGTGGGGGGTTGGGTGGTGTAAGGGGTGTGGACTCAATTTCTTGCAGAGCATTTTATCTTGTTAAGACATGACTGGAGGTGGACTTTTAGAGAGTTTATTATACTAGGAAGAGACGATGGGAGCAGGATTTAGGTTGGGATGGGGTCAAAAACATGCAGAGGGATTCATCCTGCTGATTACTTCACTGACAACATCTTCCGATGTCGTAGATGGAGGAAGATCCCAGGGAGTTTGATTGTCTAGCTCTTATCGAAACTATTTTTTTTTCTTTACAAAATGAAGCAACTTCTTCACATTTACGAGTTGTAGAGGTATTTTTGAAGACTGAGAGCAGGCGAAGGATTTAAAAGACCGTCTAACGTGGGGAATTATTTTGGTTATCTGAAATAATCTTCGAAAAAATGGTCTTGTCTTTCTTTCCTGACAGCATTGTTGTAAGTTAAAATGTGATCTTAAGTCAACAGCACTTTTCAGCAATTTCTTTTCAGATGACGAATTGCAGCAGTTTGGATTATGTGCTTTTTTTTCGTTTGTGCAGGAACAACTGTGTTTAATTATAATCTTACTCTATTATTGAAATCATCAGTCATGGATGGAGGAAATGTATTCACCAGGTTTGGAAAATCTTTCAATAACTTCATTGTTAATGTTGTGCTTCACAACAACAGTTTCCGGATGGTCATTTAATGTAAAAAGGGTGATATTAAAAATGAAAAAGAAACTGGGACCGTGGCAGTGGATGAAATATCAACATCAATACCCCTGGAAATAACCAAATCCAGTGAACTGCCATGAATATGGGTGGCACTCTTTACATGCTGAAGAAGATTTAGACGAGCAAAAAACTTAAAAGTCCAAAGTGTGGTCCCTTTGGGGGAGCGACAGACAGTCACAGTGAGCACAGGCTGTCGTGCTTAAATAACCATCTAAATATTCAGTGAAGTATAAAAAGGAAAAACTGTGAGAAGAGAACTCGATCAAAGCAGCTGGGCAAATCTGGCAACCCTGAATGAGAGCATCTGTAATGTCACAACAGCTGGACAAGATCAATACAAACTCTGATACAGATGTCGATGATATGATGGAAAGAAACGGCTACTAAATGGTTTTTGCGAGGTCAAAAATTAAGTATGTTTTTCTTTTAGTATAGCTACACTGTGTTCTTTAAAACAGATGTATTTGACACGTTTCTTTTTTATGTAAGTAAGATCCTTGACTTGCGGTACTTCTTCTTCTTCTTCTTCTGTTCTCTTGCTATAGTTACAGCTGATTGTGTCTGTTATGCTCCGAACACCAAGGTTAAGTCCTGACAATAAACTTGATTCTGAAGAATCTCCAGATTCTCAAATGAAAACTTAACCATTTCGGTTTTTGCTTTTAATTGGTTTTTTTACTTGTACCTTTATTTTATATGCAAGAAAATCAAATCAATGGTTAAATCATGGGTTAAATAAGTATATCATATTATATTACAGCTGTTTAAGCTGCTGCTGGTCAATGTTACATCTTTATGTCTTGTTTATTATTTTCTTGTTAAACCTTAGAACCCTTGATGCTCGGTTGGCAGCTGTGTTTCTTTTCTCGGTGTGTGTGTTTCAATTGTGGCGCTGTTGTTTTCTTAGCTTAGCTTCCTCAGTAAAGCTAGCGGGCCAACTTTGTCTCGAAGCTCAGGGGCCAAACACAAGTAAGTTACAGACATGGTAAGGAGGCAAAGACGCTTTTACACCCTGCACAGGGATGTATGTGAGAGAGAGAGACTTGATCTGCCTCCTTCCTTTGGTTGAGCGAGACAGCTGGAGTTTGCTGCGGGATGGTGGGAAGCGGTCCATCGGTGATGTTTCACTGTGGACATCAGTCTATGCCAGGGGTGGGCAATTATATTTCATGTGGGGCCAACAGGCGAAATTGATGAATGAATTGTGGGCTAAGATTTTATTGGCAACATGAATGTACAGCACTGAGTGCATAAAGCTACAGTTTCATATAAAAGATACAGTTAATTATCATTACCAATGAACACAGCACTGATCCCTTTCAAAATAAAGGTCTGATAACGGTTAAACGGTGAGCAAAATCTTACTGGATCCTATCATTTCAGGGGGCTGCATCTGGACCCTGGTCTGGTCTATGCCAACTTGAGCGACATTACCAAACCCTATTATTCATGTCATGAAATGTCTCATTGAAGGGGACTACATTTATATGAGTCTATACTCAGGACTCTTTTTCAGGAAAATGTTGCATATTATACATTTACATGATGGGATAAGCAATATTCAGTGTTTTCTGGGCCTAATTATCAACAAAGAAAAACAAGTCATTGATTTTACTAACAATCCGTGTATCGATCTTTCTCCTCCGTGCCACAGCGCTCCGGTGAACACACACAGTGTAGTTTATTTTGACTCAAACCCACACACACAGTCGCTGAAAATAGTCCCCCACAAACATGGCTGATTTTTGAAGCTGTCTCTCTGTGTCTTCACTATGTTTTAAAAGACCATCGTCTTCTCACAGACTTGGTTCTACAGAGAAGAAGAACTTGGCTGGATACACGTATTGCACAGCCCTGTGTGTGTGTGTGTGTGTGTGTGTGTTAACCCCACACTGGCCAGTGCAGCAGGTATTTCTCTCCCTGGTGGTGTATATCTGGGGGGACTATGTAAACACTTAATAGGCAACACAAGCAGCAGCTGAGCGTCGAGGTGAACATGGTTGTGTGTGTGTGTGCGTTTGGATCATTCTTGTGTGCATCAAAGTGTGTTTACATGCATTTTCAGGGCCACATTTGATCTGATCGTTTTATTCATTTGTCTGAGTCTAAATGTTATTCATTGAATTGTTGTTTAGCATCGTCTTTCTATCAAAAAAACAAACATTTTACTCATTATTTTGACGTAATGCACTTGAAACTACAAACAGAGCTGGAATTATAACCATACAAATATGAAGTACTTGAGTCTTTTCTTTTCATGCCACTTTCTATTTATACTCTAATACATAGTTTTTTTTTTTTTTTTAAACTTATTTACTATTTCTGCACTTTTTACTCCAGAAGAATTGTTTGCACAAAAACACACAAATTTTATAAAATATGTTGCAAAGTATATACAGCTGAATTATCTGATTGACTGAAAATTAATTGGCAACTATTTTGATAAACATAATTGAATTAACTTGTTGTTGTGCAGCTCATTTTAAAGAAGCCGAATCTCGACCCCCTCACTCTGAGAAATTACCGACTTATTTTTAAAATGTCTTTCTTATCTAAGCTGTTGGACAAAGATGGTGCCTGTCAGCTGATTGCTTATATGAGTGTGAGAAGTATTTTTGATAACTATCAGTCTGGTTTTACTCATAAAGCCTTAGTTAAGGTCACAAATGACCAGGCTGGAAGTAAGAACTACTCAAATTACTGTAATTAAGTAGTTTTTTTGAGTACTTGTACTTTTATGAGTAGATTTTCTAGTCTGTGGTTTTACATATGCTTAAATATGCGTTACACTATATAATGTACTTAGTTACTTTTAAAACCATAATCGAGTACTGAGTACAATTTAAATTAATATTCAAACCTTTCATCTGCATTTTTTGTAGCTTAACTGATCACAAACAGGCCGATGAAAACAATAAAATATGGACAGAAAAGAAAACACTGCAGAAGAACAGTTCTCGAATAAGGATGTTGATAATTAATCATTTATTGACTGATCAGTGTTAAGAAGCTAACCAATTAAAAATGTATTAATCAATATTTTTTCTCATTTGATGACATAATAATTACATTATATAAAAATAAAAAAATAAAAATAAATTATATATTATTTTGCCTCCATATGAGCTCCACCTCAACCAGCTACAACAGATAAATCCTGCTTTTACATTAATGCATGAGTCATAATCTATTGACATAATATATAATAATATAACAGTCACAGGGGACATTTTTCTGCATTGAGTACTTTTACTTTTAATACTTTACATGCATGTTTCTGATTATACTTTCTTGTGGTAAGTTGCCTGCATCACTCAGTCAGGGTTTATAAAGCAATAATGTCCCGCTCACTGTACATTATCCCTCCCCTCTATAACTGAATGAGAGCCAGAAAATAAGGTCCAAATATTTCCTCCTCTGCTGACTACGAGTGTTTATATTGCAATCAGGTTACTGGTTTGGTAATTGTCTTAAACAAAAAGTAAATATAATTCTTAAAAAGTTCAGGAAAGGTGATTATGAAGGTAAGTAATTTGAAAAATAAATGACAGAACTAAACCTTCAGGTTGATGACTCCTCTTGACAGAAGTGTGCTTTTGTCTTGTCCAGACTTTAATTTATATATCAGAAAAAGAGCATAATTTAATTTCACAACTTATTTTCATGAAGAGACATGTTTGTTTCAGTCTGATGAACATTTTTCTCATAGTTTGAGTTAAAGAAATTAACGCTCGAGTGTAAGTGTGAGCTCAGGTGAAAAAAAAAAAATTAATCTCGCGCTCACAAAAATACATTCTTACAGTATAAAAGAAACAAGCTATTCAGCACAGTCAAGCCCGTCCCTCACAGAAAAGACTATATAAAAGACTTTAGTGGTTTCTGCTCTTATAAGACTCTTCCCTGACTTGGCTCACCTTGGCAAGACCAACAGACATTAATAAGACTCCTAATTACGTCCTCAGCAGCACCTCAATAGCTGCTTCATCGCATCCAAGTTTAATTTAATTTTCGTTTAAATTGTGGGAGCGCTCTGCTCTTCAGCGACCGTCTCTAATTTCTCAGTTGTTTTGCCTTTTGCGGCCTTGTAATTAATTTTTTTATTTTACTTTCCACAAGCGTCTTTCACATTCTCAAGTGTGTATTTAGTGCAAGAATGCTTTCTTTAAGACATAAAGCATAGCTGCTATTGATAAAACTGTGTATTATTTTTCAATACGGCACGCTGAATTGGAGAAAAGTGTTTTCTTTTGCATTTAGAAGTGGTCGTCTAAACTTAAAACAGCAAAGACATCTTGCCATGCAGATGTACGGCACAGAAAAGGAGAAGGAATCTAATAATGGACCAGTTTGCCCTTCAGTTAATGCAGTTTCTAACCTGAATAGATGTCTTATTGCTTCATTCTCTCATATGGCACAAAACAGAAAGGACAGAAATACCAACTTGAGGTAAACAAGCCTGTCTGAGAAAGGGAAAAAATAAATGCCACAGAAAGAGAAAAAGAGCTAGTCTTTTGGCACAGTGTGCACCTTTAATGCATCCTGTAATTTTTTAAGATGTTACCGCTGCCGTGGCTCAGTGAAGGTTGGACACCAGCTACTTCTTTAGATGGACTTGCTGTATTCAGGGCACCTCCCCTCCCCCCTCGCTGTACTGTATGTCTACGTTCTCTCATGTTTTGTGCCGCGCCTGGCAGGAAAAACCAATTGCCCGCCAGGGACAAAATTAAGTTGAAAGTTGGAGTAGAAGTAAACCTTGTGTATTCACCCCTTGAAACATCCAAGGTAAAAACTCTGACTATTCTTCGAGGACTTAATTGCATCTTTTCCTTGGTCGTCTGAATGAAACCGGAAAATCTTTACTATACATGTATGTATTTGTCATAACTTTGGGCCTCATTCACCAATATCTTCATAATTTTTTTTTCTTAAATTTGTTCCTAAGATCCTAAGTGAAGTTCTGAAACTGCAGAATTGTTTGTATCTGTGTAGAATAATAGGCAGTCCCTCCAGGCCTTTATTGGGATTGTTGTGGCCTAAAATGCCTGATTTCACAGCAGCTTTTGCAAAAAAAAAAAAAAGAAATTGCAAATACTTTTAAGCTTCTTTTTTGCAATGAAACTGTAGGACCAACCAAAAATCACAAAACAAGTTGCAGTTTTTGTTTATTTCATTAAAAAATCAAAGGCAACCAGAGAGAACAAAAATGCACTCTGTCTCAGTGTTCTAACTTACCTTACCAAAAGGCTCAAAATTACAAAAACTGCTTTATTTGTGAATGATGAAGTGCACCAGGGAATATGCCACAAAGAGGTAAAATTTTTGGGGGGGCTCAAACTCAGTCAAAACAGCACAACATTATAAAATAAAAGTGTACAGAGCATTGATAAATGTCAAGAAGAATGGCATGGCCTGAACTGCAGGCAGGTCAGTCTAGTACCTGAACTCTTTTACTATGAAGCCACACTGCAGAATGTGACTTGACATCGTCTCAAAATAAGCAGGGACGTCCCCCGTACCGTCACAGATGCTGGCTTTTGAAGTCGTTTGAAGTAATGATCCGGAGGGTCCTTTTCCTCTTTAGTCCGGAGGACGCAACGTTCGTGATTTGTGACGACAATCTGAAACGTGTGCTTACCAGACCGCAGCACTCTTTTCAACTTTCCGTCAGTCTGTCTCAGATGAGCTCAGGTCCAGAGGAGTCTGCAGAGTTTCTGGATGTTGTTGACATATGTCTTTCTCTTTGCACGATAGAGTCTTTACTAACATTTGCAGAAGCAGTGAAAAACAGTTTTCCTGAACCCATGTAGGATCCTTTATACAATTATGTGGGTTTTTTTAATGCTGTTTTTAATGCAGTGCTGCCTGAGGGGTCTCTGAATCCCTAAATTCCTGCAGTTTCATGTTGAAAAACATTGTTCTTAAACTGTTGGACTATTTGCCCACACAGTTTTTCACAAAGTGGTGGTTTTGAATGACTGAGCCTTTCGAGGATGCCCCTTAAGTCATGATACTCTCACCTGTTTAATGCCTTTTTACCAGCATATTTTCTCTTAAATCAAAATAATGGAAAATTAACAATAATTATAAAATTATATTTAAATAATAATGTTATTTTCTTCCATGCCAGGGTCTCCCAAACAGCATTAGCTTGTGGCTGGGGTCTCCTTACTTTTTAATAATTACATTTTAAATGATAAATTATATTTTACTATTTAAGAGAGAGTAATAAAAAATATATAGTATTTTTCTATTTTGTTTTAGCAGATTCCCACATCTTCTCTCCACTTTGAAAATCACTGCGCCATAGTAGTGAAAGGAAACAAGCATTCATTTGCATTTTCTTTTGGCTATTATTATTAAATTCCGTTAAAAATCTGTGATACATTTTGACAGAAACCTGGCTGCTGACTGGGCCATTCTTTCACCGGCTTGACTTTCTCTCCGATCAAAATAAGGAATTCATACTTTTTCACCTGTTTTGCCACACTCGACCCCGCTGTAGAAAGCATCAGAAAGTCTTCGGATGTGGACAAGCTGGTGGTTTTCACTTGTTTCTTCACTGCGGCTCAAAGACAAGTCCTCTTCCTCCTAAGTGGCTGGCAACAAGTGCCCTCTCCTCTCCACAGATACTGGAGGAAAACATGGCTGTTGTTTGCTCAAGGACAAATAAAAAAAAATCATACTTTTTCCCCTTGCTGAGTGAGTCGTGTAAAAGGGAATCTTTTCTATGGGGTATAGGTTTTTGAAAAAGTTGCATTTTTATAATTTTCCTATCACAAGTCTGCCAGTTCAATGTCCATTAGCAGGGCAGGCTGAAATGTATTTCTGATGCATTAAGTGGCATTAAGAAATGGAAACAGTTTGCTCAAGGTCCAAGGGACAAGGTTTCACAAAAAGGATTGTCTGCCATTCAATGTGAAAGCCCAGCAAACAACAGGACTCTCTGCGCCCTTGGACTGAATATTCACTTAAGTGAATTCTCTTTCATTTTTCATTCTTGCATTCATATGATCATGATGCTGTATAGTACAAGTGTCACATCAATCCTTCAGTTACTTGTAGCTTTTGTGGTGGATCTTCTTTAAAGAAATACTGTGAGTTTTCAGAGCCTGGTCTGGTCAACCTACCTGTTAGCTGATGAACAAAAAAGAACCCAAAATTATCCATGAGAACTGAAGTACATGTTTATACAAGTACTTCAAGGAGAAATATGTAGCAATTGCTTGAGCAAAAATGAGAACTGCAGGCCAAATAGTAAGCTGGAGCCATAGAGTGTGTATTAAATAGGTCGAAATCCTATTTAATACACACTCTATGACTGAAGCGAGATAAACTTGGATCTTTGAATTATAAAACCTAGTGCACACAGTGTATGTTTTCTTCAAGAAGGGTCTCAGGAGAGTTTCTACTCTCACACAATGCATGCTGGGAAGTCTGCTAATAAGCTGATCATGTTTCAAGTTGTGTCCAAATCCAACTTTGCAGGCTTGCGCCAGGGGCACAGGGGTTTCCTGTCCTGTCCTGCTATGATGCCTCCAAAGCCACTTCATGTGTAAGTAGTTTATTTTACACCAATGCCTGCAAAAAGTAACACAATACATAGACTGTAAAAGTCATGCAGATATGTAACTGGTCATGTTTTACACTACAACACCTTGAAATTATATTCATTCAGTATTATCATCATCATTATTGCGCAACTCCGCTGGCTGAAGCTCCTGAAGAAGGAGCTGCACCTGAACTGAGGTGACCAGACTGAGGTGCAGCTTCAGCCCGTGTGCAACATTATGCACAGGCCGTCCACACACCTGCGTAGGGAAAAGACTTCACATAAATGAGGGTGTTTTGCGATTGTGGAGACGTGTGTGTCTGCTTTGTCCAAACGCACCAGATGCTATCTTGTGCAGACAGACTGATTGAGCCACAGACTTTGCGCTTCGATCAGGTTTTAGCCAGTCGAAGCTGCAAGTAGTTTTTACTCCAATGCGCCGACCACATGATGGCAAACGCGCCGGGCCACGCCTTTGTTTTGCCTTCATTTTTAGATCTCCCACCCATTACCGCACAGACCAGGCACAAGTGCATTTGCTATCTTGCAGATGTGGCAAAAATGGTAACTGTGCTGGCGTAAGATACTTTAACATAGGGTTAGAAAAACAAGAAACAGAAACTTTAAGTTGAACTAATTAAACTTGTATATTTAAGTTTAGTAAATGAGAAAAGACAAACAGCAGCAGCAGCAACATTTTAAGATTTCTTCTGCATTTTACAGGCTTTAGAAATTTACAAAAAGGTGACTGGTAAAAAGTTTAATATTTATATGCTTGGATCTTACAAATTGGGCACATTGTGTCTGCATTTGCAGCCTCTGAATGTGGTGTGTGTGCATGTGTTAGTCACAGTCCTTGCTGTGTGATGTGTGAATCTGAATACTTAATTTTCACATAAAATGCACTGAATTGATCTCTGTGGGAACTTTTGAAATGACTAAAAAAAATAATCCTTTTTTGAAGAAAAACATCAGAAATTAAAGTGAAAATAATGTAAGTTAATGGTACTGATGTATAGACTCAGTACTTGTGTGTATTTTGTGCTAAAGTCAAGTTTGTGCCACGGTCAACTTTTCACAGTTCACTGCAAAAACAGTACAGTCACACAGTAAGGTGATAATTTCAAAGGTATTAAAGCAGCCTGGAGTTGTATGTGTGTGTGAAGTGAAATGCCTCGCTCATCCCACCATCTCTCCTCCTTTTCAAGGAGAGGCCAAAGCACTCTGACTCCAACTGCATGAAAAGCATCGGTTAATAAGAGCTCATTAATGATAGACGTCTTCTTGGTGGAGGAGAGAAAAGAGGCTTTTACTTTGCGGAGGAAGTGGGAAAAAAAGAGTGAAAAGAATGTGTGAACTTGAAAGTTTCTGTTTGAGTATGAAAGAAGTAAAACACATGTTAAATAGTTAGGAGTGCGTATGCTTCCTGCACATGTCGTTGCTACATCAAGGTTGTGATGCACAGAATGTGAATGTTTCGTATTTTGATTTGAGAGATTTGAAATTCCACTCTCTCAATTCCTTACTGACTGGTGGAGCACAGCTGTAAGTAGAAAGGAGGACAGTACGGCATGAATGAAACGTGAAGGGAAAGCACAGATGCTTTTTTTTTTGCCCTGATCTACAAATACAGCACATAAATGGCTACGGCATTAATTGTATGCTATTATTATTACTACAAACCTATCGTTAACATGATCCCAAAGTCCTCTCATAATGTCCTCAGTAATAATTAATTTCAACTTAAAAGTACTAACTGACACCTGAAATTTAGATGAACACCTGCCTACAAACTGCTGGAAAGAGCTACTTTCTAAATGATGCAGTCATTTGCACATGAGAAACGCGTGGTTCTGGAACATTTTCATGGTGTACTACATATATAACCATGTGAAACATATGCCACATGTGGTAACATGTTTCCTACATGTGATCACATGTAAATGTCATGTAAATGTCAGAAGTATTGTACATTTAGAATGACCTTTTTTGGAATTAATGATTGCATTGTCGCACAGTTAAAATTATGGTACAGATATGATAATTATCATACACCTGGCAACTCTCAGAGAGATGCCGTGTGCATTTATGCACAGTAGCTGTAACTTATTTGAGCGTTTAAATCCAACAAGATCGGTCAGGACCTGTTAATTAATAATCTGTGTTCCTCCACACATCAAAAAGTTCTCACATTTGCACACGCACACTCACGCAGTGAAGTTATTTGGAGTAAAGCAGCCGTATAAATCCTGCCCATCCCCCACCAGAAAAATGTGCATGTTTGTTGAATGTGCAAGCAGCTTATTCCAACAGATATATCTGTTTATTGTTAGGCGTCACCTAGTCGACATAGTAAACATGACAGGAACCTATTTAGGTATGATATGGAAAATATATCCTGACTTCTATTAGAGCTGTCAAGCGTGTAACTACAATTTTTAAATTTTGCCGCTTAAATATTAACAATATTTGCTGCAGTGCCATTACTGCATGGAGGAAAAACAAAACTGAAAACAGCCTCTCTAATCCTTAAACCAAGCTTTCTGTCTGATTTCTTGTTGTATTATTCATTAGATTGTGTTGTATTGATGTCTGAGTGTTTTCTATAATCATTCACTTTCATGAATGGAGAGGCTTCTCTCAGAAATTAATGCATAATGTTTCCATGTGCGCTGTAATGTCGCAGCAGTCATCCTTCAGTGCCTCAGATTGTGCGTAAAGTGCACACTAGTATTGTCAAAAATATCGATACATCAATAAATATCCACAGTGAATATTTGAAATGCTTTCAGTACTCTTCCGCATTATCAATACTGTACCAGCTGCATTTTCTCACTCTGTCTTCTCTCCAGCAGCGAGTCGACACACACACACTGCTGCAGTGCCCACACTGTCCCGCCTCCTCTCAGATAGTTACAGAGCTGTCTTATTCTCATCACTTGTCTCATTTCCTATATCCATTGTCATGCCATAGCCTTGGTCATAGCTGTTTTTTTTTCCAGGTATCGAATATCTATATTTTTTTAAGGTATCAAAATTCCAGTATCATGACAACACTAGCACATACGCACACAGTAAGGACACGCAGAGATGCTTCAGCCTATTTCACCCCCCTGCGGCCCATCTGCTGTTAATCAAAATGTAAATTTTTATGACTCTCACGTCCGACCTGGCATGAAGGATCGGACTCCTTTTGTCGGAGAGGAGGGAGGCCAGTAGCTGTAACCTACATCACTGGTTTTTGCAGGAGTTGAGTGGGAATTTCAATTTGAAAAACCTTTAAAAAAAACCCTTTAAATTAGAAGGTGGAATTTGTCTTTGTGCCACGAACTTTGGACCACGCTATAGGTTCCTTAAGTAAGGTTGATCATTATAAGGAACATTATACAGGAACGTTCAGTGAATGTTCCCATAACTACAAACAAACTTTCCCAGAACAATCTGGGAACCAAACGTTTGCCTTCCTGTAGAAGTATCAGTCTCGTGAAATGTTCATGGATGTGAGAAAAAAAAAAACTATTTTTTCCCTGGCCTGTAGTGCTCTTTCTGCATCTAGATATTTTTTTATTGTGAGTTGCAGAGTTTTGGAGAAATTAGCTGCCAAGATGTCTGCAGTAGAATCACCTGGACTGACTTCAGAATCAACTGGAACTCCTTTATTTTCTATGAGAAAGAAAGTAGCTCTTACACAAAGCTGCTGGCAAGGTCTGTGGATTATCTTGAGTAACCGGGTCATGATTTTTGGAAAGAGACACTTGTTTTGAATTTTTGAAATATATTTTTTGGTGCTTTGAAAAGCACTACAAACTGAGTGCCTCTTTACATCGGAGAAAAGGCAGAAATCTGTGAGGCCGATATCTACAAAACTCTGCATCTCACACCAAAAATTTCTAGATGGATAAATCGCAGAGGAAAAATATGCATTTTTGATGTTGTTGTCAACTGTTCATTTTGAGTTTGGAAATGGCTGATCTCAGGAACATTATACATTTTTTCCATAATGTTTTGATATCAGTCTTCTGAAATGTTCATGGATGAGAAAAAAAACCAACTCTCAGAGATATTTTATTTAACTTTCTGTTTAAAGGGACACCCCCAAATCAAAAATAAATGTTTCCCCTCCGCCCTGTAGTGCTTTTTATGCCTCTAGATTGTTTTGGTGTGAGCAGCAGAGTTTTGGAGATATTGGCCATAGAGATGTCTGCCTTCTCTCCAATATAAATAGACTAAATGGCACTCAGTCTCTTTCAAAACATCATGACCTGGCTACTCAAGATAATCCACAAACCTTGTTACAAGAACTACTTTCTTTTCAATTATGTTCATGGATGGGAAAAAACTTAGACTTAAGAGATATTTAATTTAACTTTGTGTTTAACGCCCGGCCTGATCTAACAGCCCCTTCACACACACACAGACACACACACACACATGCCTGTGTGTCTGCCTGCCTCACTGTGTCTCTGAGGATGAATAAAGGACTATTCTGTATTTCCGTATTGTCGTCTCCCTCCACTCCTTCTTCTCTGACCTTCTATTGTGAGTTGCTTGGAGACTGACAGAAAAGAACCGCTGTCCGACCCCTCGTATACCTCCGTCTCTCCCCTCCTCCATGCATCCATCCATCCCTCATCCATCCACCTGTTTACCTCCATCTCTCGCACCCTTTACCCCCCTCGTGTCTGTCTGTCTGTACGTCTTTGTCTCTTTTTCCCTCCAGATATCAAGCATGCTCTCACTGTCTTCTAGCATTCACCACACCGAGTCATCCTCCCATACAATGTTGGTGGTGTCTGGGTAATAGGGTGTGCACACAAACACACATGCAGACGCACACACTTGCCTTTATTCAGAGCTTTTCATTGTCCCCACTCTCTCATTCACACGGTGCGAGACATTGGCCTTGGGACGGATGCGTGTTAAACCCTCTTTGCCCTGTTAAACATTTGATTCCTGCCGTCTGCCTCTGTGTGTGCCTACATGTGTTTATGAACATGCAACAATAACTCAAATTGAGTCTATACAAGTAAAAATTGAATTGATCAACCCCTCCCCAGCTGAGCGTTTGTATACCAATACAAGCACCAGCTATAGCGCAAATTGATTGATTCCCGTTTGTCTGTTGTCTGTTTTGCACCTGTGTTGCTGTGGATGAATGGGAGGAATATGTCACATAGTGATCTTTCTCCTCTTAACAAGCCAATTTATCAGGTGGCTCCTAGGTCCTTGGTGAACGTGGGTCTTTTCATTACACAGCCTCTCCTTCTTTTCCTCTCCCTCTTTATCTGCCAATTCAAAGAAAACCTTCAACAGAAAAACTGAAAAAAAGAAGAAAAAAAACCCTTTCCTTATCATAAAGAAAGAGGGAGTAAATGACAAGAAAGGCAACGCTCCTTTTCTTCAAAGCCGGACAATGAAAAGAGGGTGAAGATGATTTGTCTTAATTAAGGAGCGGGGAAGATATAGCTAACGAGACGCTTCTAATTAAGAGCATCCCGCAAGGTGATGAGGTGATGCTGAGAAGCGAGACAAAACAGTTTCGGTTTAGCATCCGAGACCGCGGAAAGGAGCAAAGCTGAAATGCGAGAAATGTTCATCAAATGCTTTGCTTTTCGCCATGCGCTTAATTACCAGTTTTGTGCCATTTGAATGGTCTGGATGACTTCTTGGCGCCGGCTTCCAGACTCGGACTCCTGGGTGATGGAATATATTTCTCCCCCCAACAAGTGTCGAGCCTGTTTCTTCTCCCGCCGAGCCCCAGAGGCTGACACCTGGTAACAAGAATGTAGCTGCTGCCCCTTCTGCCTTTATCCTCGAGACCCATTCAGCTAATCAACAACAGGTTAGACGGAGAGGCATGAAAGCAAGAGAAGACAGGGGCGGGCCGAGGAGATGCAGAGCAGGATGGATAATTAAAATTATATGTGCTGTAATAAGATGTCTACAAAAAGAGCATCCTAATTAGCCTCTTTGGTTAATGTATTCACAGTGGATATGTCTGGTTATAGCTGTACATGTACAGATGCCACTTAATGATTGGGTCCACTTTATTTTCTAGTACACTACTAAAACATACCAAACTGTGCTGTGTATGAAATTAGACGAAAAATAGAAATAAATGTATGTTTTTCCATTATACCCTAATTAGACCTTTATTATTAGAGGATAATTAGAGGCAAATTAGAACAGAGCTATACTGTAAGCTGAAGTGAAATGTGTTCCTAATTATCCTCTAATGAAGTCTAATGAGGGTCTAACATTGCCAAATAATACATTTTAGTTTACAGTACAGTTCCTGTTGTAATGTGTCCCTTATTGCCATCTAATAAAGTCTATTTAGGGTCTAATGAAGGGTCTAATATTGTCCAAAAAAGAACAGTTTTTCTAGTTGTTGTTTAATTTGATTCAAAGCATGGCTTGTTACATATTATTAGTGTACTGAAAAATAAAGTGACACTTAATGATTTTAGATAGAAACTTACAGCCGTTTAGGAGAAAGAGAATAATGTAAGATAAAGTAGTACTAGAATATAAGAATCACAATACAAAGACAATACTTCTTCACCTCATTACATTTGAAATGAAGCTAAGAGCCTGTTTAAACCAGTAAAAGTTTAGATTAAAAAAAGAAGGCACTTCATCACATTTTGTCCACTGGAAGGCCTCCTTGACGGCCCTTAATCATGTTTTCTGGATTGGAGGGCACCATAGAGGGAACACTACCACATTTTCTCCAGTGGAAGGGCACTATAGAAGGCAGTTTATCATGTTTTATCTACTATGAGCATTCAACAGGTCACTTTCACATTGTTTTTTCAAACTGGTGGTGCAGGTGCGAATGCATTGAGGATGATCCCATCACTCAGGCTACATCTGGTGGTGGTCTGGGCCACACGTGACAGCATTTTTTCAGCAATGTGCATGCAAAGTGTCCTGAAGGACCACCTACTCAACTAACATCTTGTAAGTACATAATTTCATTCACTGTAATGCAAATTACATGTCTCTGCATACAGGGGAAACACTGAAACTTTGGTATGAAGCCATATACTAGAACTGAACTACTTTCTAACTTTATAGCCACTAATGCTTTATCATTTTGCTCATTTTCAGATATAAAAACTGTAGTAGTTTGTGCTCTTTCCTCTCTCTCTCTCTGCCTCTTGACCCCTCTCTTCAGCCCGTGTCTGCAGCTCTCAGCTCATGTCTGCTCTCACCGGCTGTAGCTGCTGCCCGGCACGTCAAGTTGTCCCCCCAAACGACTGGATATTTAACCTGCGTGATATCTGTCTGGGCGTCGGCGAGGTGTCAGTGAGCTCTCGTGGAGCTCTGGATTGCATGTCTGAACAGTTCACACACTATGATCCTCACTCTCAGGGACATGTGCCAATTTTCCTTTCATAGGGGGTATCCAAAATCTGTCAGTGAGTGTAAAATCAGGTCTAAAATTGTGCAGTGTGGCCTCAGCTTAGACAGCAGATATTTGTGAGCATGCTAGTAACTGTAATATCCTCAGACTCCCTTATAAAAACGTGAAATTGTGCAAGTTGTTGAGTGAGGAGAAAATTAATAAACTTTGCAGAACAGCTACAGCAAATTATTAGAGTGCTTGTAAAGGAAAAAGGGAATTTTTCCTCTGAACAGAGGAGAGAAGACCATAGTTGCTGATTTGTTCAGAATTTTTATAAAGCTCAGTGATGTGCCAGAGACACGGTTTCCCAACACTATATAATTCCCACGAACCAACGCACAAATGACATTGCCTCCCCCTTCCCTCACCCTCTCTAACAGTCAGTTACGAACGTACCGTCAGCAAATCTCTCAGTCGAAATCAGTCCGGCAGTTCACTTCGGCTCGCTTCAGTTCCAACAACCTGACACAGAAGTAAAAAAAAAAAAAAATTCCATCCTGTCACCGTCCTCTGGATCTGGTGGCTCTGATGGCTTCAGATGTCTGGACATGTCCGATAAAACTGTTAGACGGAGCGTCCATGTTTCAGGTCGTTTGCAGGTCATAGTGGAGTTTGACACTGAGACATGCCCCCAGTGTCTCAGAGCAGAAAAAACCTCACTGGAATCACACATGCATTGTGAGAACTTCTGTTAAAATACACTTACTAATACCTTTTATTAAATTTCTTCAAAGTTACAGGTCAATGTTGTGTTAAGTTCCATATTAAAGTCTTCATTACATACATATATAGAGTTTGGACAGACATGGATGTAAACTGTAACGTGACTGGTTGGTGCAAGGCAGTAATTCTATTTTTTGACCGCTCTGTTTTATACGACCATTGACAGCTGACTTCTGCAAGTGATAAACAACTGCCACAGTTTACAATCGTGTCTCAGCTCAGGACAAAGCATGTGGAGGTCACGTTAATGTTGGCAGAATTGAGCAAATTTCAGTCGGACAACTCACGTTTTGAATGTTTATTTAGCAGCAGAACATGACTTAAGTTAGGCATCTAGTCTTCATCACTCCCCGCAGGTTAAGTTACATAGAGATATAAGGGGAGTGATGAGCAAATTCTTGAAAACCCCCCATCTGAGCCTACAGGGGGATGCTGGGGTAAAAAAGAGCAGGCAGCGACACTGTGCGGGGCAGCAATGCATGCAGGCAGAGGGGGAAATGGGAGGTTTAGCAGTTTAAATAGACCGCCAGATTGGAAGGGTGGGTTTGGTATGTACTATCTAGAGTGAGGTATGTCATGTGTGATCAGCAATGCAGCTCGAGTCGTCTGCCTGAACCGGCTCGCAGGTGTCGCCACATCTCTGGCAGTCATAGTGGCATTGCAGTAGGTGCTTCACCATCTTTTGCAAGGCGGAGATCTGCGCTCTACTGAGTGACGTCTGCTAGTTTCACTTTTCTAAGGTGTTACAATCCCCTAAACTAGCTTGTACCAAAGAGACTGAACACAATCAAACAAACCAATAGCTGCAAGAAACAGGTTTTTTTTATTAAAAAAAGGTAGGCAAGCAATGTGACCAACACAAAGACCAAAAGCCAAAAAGAACAAAAGAAGGGGAGCCACCACTGTCCAGCCCACATGGGGCTGGCAGAATAGGGTTCTGCCCTCTACCCTAACATGAATAAACCACAGCCTAAACAACAGAAATAAAGCCGCAAAAACTGAACTACTGGACCCACCATGAAAAACATGGGGTCACACGACAACCACCACCAAACCCACTGCTGCTGCAGCTCCTGCTGCTGCTGCTGCCAGGCCAGGAGGAAGAAAGAGAGTGAACTGCGCTCCCCTCCCTGTCTTTATAGGTGCTTCAATTACTGAGCAGCCACACCTGTTGGGAAGGAGGCAGACAGAGTGAGACAGGATGAGGCTGATCAGCATGGGGGGGGGGGGGCATGTAACAGAAGGGTACAGTAAATACAGTTTGTTTCATTCCACCACTGCCAATGTGATAGCATAGAATTTGAGCCAGAATAATGAAAAATCTCTCCCTGACCTGCGTGCAGACAGCTGCGTACTTGTAAAATCTGCCCTTGTGCTGTAAGTGAAAAGGAACTGAGAAATATACAGCACAGAACAGGGGATGAATATGTGAACATCTGCACGGTCTCATAAAACCCAGTAACCTTTAGACGGGAACAAAGTGCCGTAGAATACTTACACCCAAATCACACACAAAAAACAACATTTCTCACCTCATGCCAATACAGTTTTATCTTCTGAGGTTTCTGCTGCCACCCTGATACAATCAGGCAAACTGTAAGTTCACTTATGCTGCTTAAAGTAGTGGAAAAAATTATGTCGAACTGCTTTTTTAGCTACTTTCTACAAAGAGATATTGCCCATGAAAATCTGCACAGTGTGTTCAAAGGATGAATGACTTTGAACTTTGAATATTATGTGGCATTCTAACTTTTAATTGTGACTAAAAAAATAAAGCATTAAATGGATACTTTGGATTTTTTTAATTATTATTATTTTTTATTATATATCTAAGCTATATTTAATGCCTGATCATTTTCATATCTACCGTGAATCTAACACACCCATTAGCAATTTTATTAGTTGTAGCTCTGTTGTTTACATCATTCTCATGTCAGTGTGGTAAACTCACAAGACTGGTCTGGTGTTTATTTGGACTTTAGACAAAGTAATAGGCCTTTACTGTGTACATAGACGTGACACAGAGGCAGCTGGAATTTATTAAAACAGTAGCATTAGCTAGCCAGCTCTTTGACATAATTATTTGTATGATTACCACTGGTGGCCACAGGGGCCCTAAGCAGGTATGTAGTTCTATGATGCCTTGGTCCAGCTTTGGAGCTAAGCTAAGCAATGAACTGATGTGAACAGGGTCAGCAGCAAAATGCAGTTTAGCTACTTAATAAAAGGTCTGCTTAAAAAAAGTCTGTATCAGTTTAAGTGTGTGCTATATTTAGAACACTCTTACTGCTTTACTTTCCTGTCAGACAACTTTTTCCAACAGGAAACTGTCTTTATATATGCCAAATAACACTCTCTCCAAAGCAACCAAACTCCAATGGAGTCTGGTTGCTTTGGAGAGAGCTGTATTTCTCTTAAATAATGGAGGTTTCCCATTGAAAAAGGCTGGCTGGTGGCGAGGGTAAGCCGTGACAATATTTTAAATATAACATAGACTTAAACTGATGTTGACTGTTTTTAAGTGTCTAAAATATGTTTTGCTTGCTGACCCTGTCCACAACACATTACACCAGCACTCCTGCTTTTTCTCCAAACTGGGGGCATGTTAACCGCCATCTACTGTTGGTAATACACTGATTATCTGTTAGTACTTCATACAACCCCACTTAGAATTACTTACAATCTTACAATTTAATTTAGTAGACACTTTTATCAATAGCGATGTATGTCTGAGTGCTGAAACAAGAGTAAGCACCAGTCTGATAGGACGTAGGTGCCTACAGGCAGTGCCACTGGCAGTGAGCATAGAGTGCTTAAGATGCATTTGATTTATATATATATATGTGTATATATCATGTGCAGTCAATCATGTGCAAAGGTTTTCCAAAAATCAAATAATCCAAACTATCCCTTTAATGCGCTCCAGTTGCACTTAAGTTGAACTTCACCATGTCGTTTTGGCCAAATGAGGACAACAACTGGATGCAGTGACCCCAGTTTTCTCCTCACCCCATTTGAGTCAACTGCCGATCTTCCCTGCTTTTCCTGTAAACCTTCACATGACCTCGCTCTCTCACACACACACATACACACACAAACACACACAAACACACACACACAAGTGCACACAAACAACTCTCCTCCTCCATCCTCCGATTCCTTGTTCCTCTGCTGCCCTACTAAGGTTTCAGTCCTGCTTCTAACTTAGTGCTTGTCATTTTCTATCTCTCTCTCTTTGTCACACACACACACACACACACACACACACACACACACACACACACAGGGAGGGCCAGATTTCAGGGCCATTTCTAACTTGGGTATACGAGATGAGAGCAGCCACATGACTCGTGATTCATGAGGACACTCATAGAGCTGTCACACTGGAGGCAGGTGTCTCTCTCTCGCTATTTCTCTCTCTCTCACACACACACACGCACACACACACAAATAGAGAAAACGGGAGTCTGACCTCATCCCTAAACACTGCAAGATGGTGGTCAGATGGCTGCGCAGAAGAGTCTTGTTGCCAGTCACAGGACCTCGACTTTCACACACACACACACACACACACACACACTGATGTACAGTACATGGCTTTTCATACACAGTGAGTTGAAACCTGATCAAGTTGACGAAGCTACAATGTCGTATTAAAAGTTACGACTTGTCCCGCTGATAGATGGCTCGGCTCCTCGGCGGTGTCGGCCAGTTCTCTCTGTTGCCACATTTGTGTCTGATTCCACTCATTCTTGCTCACTGGCACCCATCAGCGCCCATAGATGCTGCGTCTTACATTTCAGGTTTCACTCCCACAGAAAGGAGGTAGAAAAAAAAAATCTCTTTGACTATCAATTGCAAGTTAAAGTAAAAAAACATGCATGAAAACGAATGAATGTTGTCCTTGACACCAAGTAAACTGTTTTTTTCATATTCTAAATGAAAAAAAAAATCAAAGCTGCTTTGAGACAAAAATCTATCGAAGACGACTTTGCGCTGAAAATAACTAAATAAGAAATAGTACGAATAAAAGATTTATAAAATACATTGTGGTGCTTTGATTTTCAAGCATCAGAGGGATCGTGTCTCCGTGTTTAGTTAGAGGGATTATGTGGCTGAGGAGATTATTTATAAGCTGTTGGTCTTGATGAGCTGGAGGTGGGGTTACATAAACGAACGAGGCTGTTGGTAATAATAGAAGGAGCAGTGAAGATCCTGCAGCCCTCAGTCTAGTGACCCCCCTGAAAGACATATATGTTTGTCATTTTTTATTTTCCTTCAATGTATTTTTGTGCCTCACGTGCAGTTATTTTAATGGTCTCCATGTTTGAAGTTGCTCTATAAAAAAATAAATCATCTGTAATAAATCATAAAATGACCATGATATATCATCGGAGATTAAGGAAACATGCTACAGTGAAATACTCACTTGTCCTCATTTGAAATTTCAATTCTGTCCCCTAACTTGTGTTATTGGTTGGTCGTTTCATGTTAATTAGAGTAGAAAACTAAAGCTGAATGTTCGCCAAAATTAGTAAGTGCCTAATTTTTGAGTTGTAAGAAAACATTAATAATCTCATAGAAGGGGTAGACGTTCATAAAAATTAAAATACTGGCAGGCAGTAAGACAGACAGTCACTGAACTCCATAGTGTGTATTTTCAGAGCAGTGGACTTTTGTTTTCAGGACAACAGACTTGACTTTGATCAGCTTACAGTGCAGGACTCATCCTTGTTATTATCAAATTACGACGTTGCACTTGTCTTGCACTCCTGCAGTGTTCCTGCAGCCTGCCTGAGCTTCCTCGAGTCTGATGGGAGGGCACAGAGGATTTCGACCTACAGAATATACCGTTTATAGCTCCAACACGCTATTTGGACTGCAGTACTCATTTTTGAGCGTGCAGTTGTTACATACTACTCCTTTAAAGCTAGAGTAGATAAAGTAATGTAAAAATAAATAAATAAATATATATACACTGAGGTTTGTGTTTTTACTCACAAACCATCCCGGTTGCCAACATCACCACCTACAGTCCCTACATATTTCTTGGTAGTAGTATTGACAGTAAGCTAACTGGATTTCTGTGGAGCTAACGTCAGCAGTAGACTGTTTAGCTAACATGATCGGTTCGTCTGTATGGCTAATGTTAACTGTTGATCTGAGTAGCTAACATTAGCGGTTGATCTGTTTAGCTAAGATTATCGGTTGGTCTGTATGGCTAATGTTAACTGTTGATCTGAGTAGCTAACATTAGCGGTTGATCTGTTTAGCTAAGATTATCGGTTCGTCTGTATGGCTAATGTTAACTGTTGATCTGAGTAGCTAACATTAGCGGTTGATCTGTTTAGCTAAGATTATCGGTTGGTCTGTATGGCTAATGTTAACTGTTGATCTGAGTAGCTAACATTAGCGGTTGATCTGTTTAGCTAAGATTATCGGTTGGTCTGTATGGCTAATGTTAGCTGTTGATCTGTGTAGCTAACATTAGCAGTTAGTCTGTGTAGCTAACAAAAGTGATTTATCTGTGTAGCTAAAATTATATCTATTGAGGGCAAATATATTTCATTTATCAGCATGTAATTTGAGATCATTTAAAGGGTGGGTCCATTTTTCAAAAAAAATCTTTTTAGCATTATTCTGTAGCTTCCCAGTAGTGTTCATTTATGTATTCAAGACAGATATTCAAATTTTAGCAGTACCCATGTTTTAGCATCAAAATGCTATTTTCACACGCCTTTCTAAAAATGTTTTCCCCACGTGACCTGATGTAGATTTCTTTATGACGAGTTTCCATTTGAAAAACCCAGAAAATAACACACATGTAATTGAAACTAATTATTAAAATGAGAACTGTTGACGTTGGGTTCTCTCTGAAGCCAGATTGACAATTGATTGGTTGGATAAGCTGAAACTTTTTGATTCCCGTCGATAATCAGGCTGTCTGAAAATAAGAAAACAGTAATTAAAAATATAAGCACAGATTAAAATATTAAATAAGCTGCAAAATAATATTAATGATCAAATAAAATAAGATGTAGCCTTGACAAGAATGGATCCATTTAAATAAATATTCTCAGTTGTCATATTTCATGCGTGTTAAGTATCGGTATGTGTGGGAACTTTTGGACATGAATAGATGCATGAGGGGGAAATATTTCTGCAGAATTGCTGCTTCTCTCCACACAATCAAAACTGATCTGCAGCAACTGAGCGCAGAGGATTCAGTGTCTCATATTCTCATGCAGAAATGAACTGTGACAAGCCGTGAATTCCTCCCCTCGCTGCAGGACCAGAATTCCTCATTTACAGACTGCGCCGTTCACTTTTTATGGAGACACCAACGGAGGATTTGAGTCAGGAATCTGTGTCACGCAGGACACAATCCGACGAATGTGGCAGAGTTTTAACACCGCTGCTAAGGTTTCGGGGCTGCACGTCCAGCCGTCTCCACGCTCATCTACATTGTGTTACGTACAGTTTACACCAACTGCTGTTAAGTCAACGTTAAGCTGTTATCATGTCAGTTATATGGAGTGTGTAATGAAAGAGACAGAGGGAGAGACAGCAATGGCAAGCCTGAAAATTACAACTAATGACAAACAAATGACCAATTCAGCACCTTGTCATGCTAAATTGTCACCTTAATGCACTTTGTTCACATTCAGTTCCTTCATCTGGAGTTTTAAATATAAGATAAGATGAGATGGAAATTTATTTAGAATTTTTATGAAGAGTGCAAATATAAGAGTATATTTAAACAAAGGGGCAAGTATTAAAACAATATGCAAAAGTGCAAAAACACAAACAAGGTTGCATTCATTAGCTTACATTGGCTAATGTAATAAATTATAATAATCTACAAAGATCAAATGCTAATGTTAGCTACATAAACCAATGCATTAGGTGTCTGACAATTTTTTTTTATAAGTAACTGTATCAGAATACATTTTTAAGTAACCCTCCTATATATATATATGTATATACACATATAGCAAGTTGTTGCTATATTGATCAACAAACATCAGGGAGGTTTGTTTCTCTAACCTTTTAGTTCTCACTTAGACTCCTGTTAACCTTCCTGAATCTAATACTGCCGTGTTTCCTTTGGAAAAAAAACATGAAATACTGTAATGAAAAGGCTATCTGAAAAAGTCTCTCTGCTTTAAGCAGCAAAGCTTTCTGGGTCAAAGAAAGTAGTATTTGTAAAGCAAAAAAAAGGGGGATTTATGGAGGGAACCTTGATATAATGGTGACGACTGTAACTAAGCAACAATTCAACTCATACTGCAATTTGAAATATTGTCATAACTATAAATGCCTTTGCCAACATCTGTTAAATTTATATAATGCTAAAAGACAAAAATTGTGAAGTAAAGTCACCATTAGCTGAATCAATTACTGGGATATTCTTTCATTTTTTTTCTCCCTTTTGGTGCTCATTAAGCTCATAGAAAAGTAAATGTACTTCATATTTTTCCTGCTTTTCTTTCTTTTTTTGGCATTTATTTAACCCGCTGCTGGATGGAAACACAGCTCTCTAACCCTGTGATCAGTGTGATAACAGTGAAAGCTGGGCGAGAAGAGCTCGCCGGTCTAAGCATGAAGATTCTCAAGATTCCCTGCAGCATAGCAGCCGTGCCTCGCAGTGTTTCTGCAGCTTGTTAAGAGGGGATGCCAGGCATGGTTGTGCCTGTGTATATTTTCATTTAGTCTGAATGCTTGGCACACTGGGGTGGTAAACGGAGAGGCAAGGTGGGCATACATGGCATAGTTACTTTGCACTTGTATGTGATGAGAGAAAACATTCATTAACAGATCTAATTTACATTGCTCGGATCGGAGAGGCAGTGCGGGGCGCGTGGCTGCGCTGAGGGGCTGTGATTAACACACACACACACACACACACACACACACACACACACACATGTACACACACACACACACACACATGTACACACACAGTAATTTGAAACAACAAATTGTTCAGATTCAGTACTCTCGCTCTCTGTTACTGACCTCAAGAGTTTGTGAAATACTACTGATAATTTGGAATTTACAGCAGCAAACCATGAGTTTTAAATTTACTGTTTATTACAGCAACAGGAAATGTCTTTTATTTGTAGATAATTAGGTCGCACTTTATTTTACAGTACACTTATAAGACTTAGCAAGCTGTACTTTGTATCAAATTACAAAAACTAGAAATAACATGTTCTTTATTGTGCATTAAACAAACACAGCTATACCCTAATTAGACGCCACACACCAAGGGGTACAGTAATAAGAGTATCAAATTATTATAAAATGTTCTTTATTAGACAATATTAGACCTTAGGGACACATTACAGCAGAACTGTACTGCAAACTAAAGTGTATTATTTCCCACTGTTTGACAATTATGAGAGTTCTTAGAGTGTAATTAGGGACACCAACAGATCTGGACTGTAAACTAAAGTGTATTACTGCCCACCATTACACTTTCTCAAAGGGTAATTTGCAGCACAACATAAGTGAACTGTAAACTAAAGTGCATTGCGTCCCAGTAGACCCTTATTAGCCTTTCTTGGGGGGTAATTAGGGACACATTACAACAGAACTGCACTGTAAGCTAAGATATATAATTTCACACTGTTAGACCTTCATTAGACTTGCTCAGAGGGTAATTAGGGACACATCTGAACAGAACTGTACTGTAAACTCAAAAGTCCAATACATGTCTAACTGGAAAATAATGCTCTTTTAGTTTACAGTACAGTTCTGTTGTAATGTGTCCCTAATTACCCTCTAATAAGGGTCTAAATAAGGGTCTAACACTCCTAATAAAGAAAATATTGGCTCTAGTTTTTGTGTAATTTAATACAAAGTACAGCTTGTTGCTTCTTATCAGTGTTTGATTTAGATTTTTGATTTTATGTGATAGAGACAATGCAATTTAACATTGTATGAAAATTATGTGCTGCACAGAGAGTTTATAATTATGGCTAGTTTTAAACTTTTGTCCCCTGTTGGGCTTTTACATGGAGGCCTACAGTGGTATTAAAATATACAGATTCACATACTGCACATACTGCAATGCATATACCACAGTACATATACTGTGCACTGTAAAATAAAGTGCAACCAATAATAATTTTGTAAGTGAGATATTTATTCAGGCACAATAATTTCAGTATTCTTTATTTATCTTAATTCCATCAAAGAGAAGCCTTGTCATGCACATGTTGTGTATCCATTCTCATGTGTGTACACTTGTGTGGTGTGTGTGTGTGTGTGTGTGTGTGTGTGTGCGCATGTGTGTATGTTTGTCCGCTGAGCACCTCTTTTCCAAGTATGGTCACTATGAAGCAGAGCTGTCGCTTAGGGGCCTTTGGTGGAAATTAATGAGCGACAGCCAAGGGCAAAAAAGAGGAGACAGCTGGGCCTGTCAGCACCCAGAACAGGAGCAGCAGCACCCAGGGGCCCGACAAGGAGGCGAGGGAGCAGAGTGAGAGGAGAGAGGACCCTCAGCGTGAGGAGACATGTTCCCGAGGTGGTAAGTGGTGGAATGTAACTAAGTACATTTACTCAAGTACCGTACTTAAGTACAAATTTGAGGTACTTGAGATTTATTTTCACGCCACTTTCTATTTCTACTCCACTACATCTCAGAGGGAAATACTGTACTTTTTACTTCACTCCACTTATTTAACAGCTTTAGTTACTAATTACTCAACAAACTTTTTCAGATTGCACACAGATCAAATGAAGAGATTTAAAAATGTTTTGTGTATAAAACTACAGCTCCAACTCTATTGACAGAAAATTAATTGCCAACTATTTTGATAATTCTTCATGTCATTTTTCGTGCCAAAACATTTCGTGGTTGCAGCATCACAAATGTGACAATTTGCTGCTTTTCTTTTTTAGTGATTTTAACCATTTTAATTTATTTTTTAATGATTTCGAAGTTTGGACTGTTGATTGGACAAAACAAACATTGTGAATGTGCCACTTTGGACTCTGGGTAATTGTGACTTGCATTTCTCTGACTCTCTTTTTTTTCCAGATTTTTTACAAACCAGATTGATTAATGAAGGAAATAATCAGAGGATTATTCTTTAATGAAAATAAATAAGTTTTGATTTTTAAGTTAATTTTACTAAAATTGATAAAGCCAATATAGTCTAATTAGTTCAAGACCAAGTAACAACACATACTTTGTGCATTTACCACATATTTTAATGGTCGAATGAACTAAAGATGTTTTAAAAATATGTACTCAGTGTTTTTATTTTCATATGACTTATTCTTAGTGAATAACATGAATAATTTGCATTCACTTAACAAAAACATACATTACAACAAGAGTTGTAGTCCTATCCTAAACATAAAAATATTTTGCTTTTGCACAGTCCCATGTTGTCTTTTGCGCACAATTTAGTAAAAATTAATTAAAGTGCAGCAGACTTCCCAGCATGCATTGTGTGAGAGCTTAAAACTTCATGAAACCCTTCTTTTTTATAGTTTAAAATCAGTACCTACCACCTTAAGAACTGACTCTTCAAATTGAGAAAATGTAAAAGGAAATCAAATTTGTTTGTTATGTTTGTCAGTGTGATGGAACAGTTTTTTTTGTTCAATTTAATATCTTAAGCTTATTGAACACGTTTTCTCAAGTTCGGTTTACTTAATTGGATTCAAAAATAAGACTTTAAACTAATTATTCAATCTAAGTTCAGTTAACTTACATTTTTAACTTGAACCACCTGAAACTGTGCACAATAAACGTTTTGTGTGCAAGATGTTTGCAGTAAACTTAATAGTTAAATTTTATTGGACCTTATTGAAGCTTACTGTCATAAGAGTAGCATAGCTCCTTTGAGGAATAGGGCGGTGCGTAAGCATGTGCAGCATGGAAGTGAAGGAGAACGAGCAGCAGACGAGTGACAGTGCTGCTCACTGCAGAGCAGAAACTCAATGATAAACTGTCAATCAGGCTGTAAATGTACAGTTCAGGTTACACTGTCAGTAAATTAACAATGCCTGTTGTTTCCCAACTGCTGGAAAAGTGAACAGGGTTAGCCCCGAACTAAACTGAGCAGAAAAGGCTAACATTAAGCTGCTGCTGGCGCTAGCATTGTACCTTTATGACATCGGCTCCGATATGATTATAACCCTTTCAGAGGCTTTGTAATCCGGCCTTGAACTGCAGCTTCTTTTTCAGAGACTTAAGAGACATCCTCTGACTTATGTGACAGCACTGATCCATAGACGTATTAATAGATAAAGCCCTGATCTCAACGTGAGATTGAAAATAAAATTTGTAGCGGTGACAGTAATGAGCTCAACCTCGCAGTAGGCATCACATTACTGCTGTAATCCAGTTATTGTCACAGCCCTAAGTGAGTGAACTGGCATTTACTGACTTCTTCTCCTTCTTCAAAGCAACAGGCCAAGTTAAAGCAATATAGAAAAGAAAGAAGCAGCTGAAGAGGTTCTTCAAGACAGGTCGGCAACATAAATAAGTAAAATAGTTTTCGCATCATTGATGTTTAGATGTACTGTGATTATTGTTGCTGCACCTGTAAATCAATTTAAACTGTTCTAATTGTTATACGCAGGGCTTTGGTGCAATCTTATTGTTGGATGAAATGTTAAGGCTGTAACTTTATTGTTTACTGTTTAAGTGCTAACATTGTTGACCCAAGGAGGAGAAGTTACTGCCAGGGGAAAAAAGGCAACAAATATAGTAATTTTTACTCCATTGTTCTGCTCCATTGTCTCAATTAATTGTTTTATATTTTTACCTCAAACTGAGTGTGTGTCCGTGCTGAACTTGCTGTATGAGATTAATTGATTTAAAAGGGTTTCAAACTGTGATAAAAAACACTGTTAGAAAGAAAAACAAGCGAAATCCTATACCTGAGTTGGCCTTTTATGCACCGCTGCCTTGTGCAATCATCTAAAACCCATGTCTTTTCATGTGAACATCCTCGCAGCCTTGTGTCAGAGAGCTCTCTTTTTCATGGGCTGGTAATGGTTTCTATGTAGGCAGTTACACAGAAAAGCTCCCCCCCCCCTTATGGCACAGTAAGTGTTAAAGTTTTGTTGAATGCTAACCATGCAGAGTTGTGAAGAGGGGAGCGAGGAGCAAATGTGAATGCTAAAAGGACCAGGTGGAACAAAAAAAAACAAAAAAAACAAAACACGGAAGGTAAGAATTAGACCCTTCAGTCGAGATCTGTTGAGGTTCGTCTGTGTCTCTTACTGCTGATGTGCTTCCGGAGAGAAAAGGTGTTGGACGGCTGAGAGTGTTACGAGAGCGAGGACGGCCGTGGGCTAAGTGGGTCAGAAGTTTTCGAAGAATTCAGTATAATCGGTGGTAAGTTTTTCACTTATTTCCTCCACCATATTTTTACTAATATTTTCACACTTACTTAAAAATTATTCCTTATTTGTGATAGTCGGCTTTGGCATATAATGCAGATGCTTTTAGACCCCACTAGACTTTCAGAACTGTAGTGTTTACTACTAATTAAACTAATGGAGTGTATTATTTTCCACAGTCAGACCCTTATTAGACTTTATTTGGGGGTAATTTGGGCCAAATTACAACAGATTTGCACTGAAAAACCAAATAAGGAATAATCAACTCAAGCAGGTGTACCTTAAACGGTTTGAAGGCACAGTGTGGAGGTGAAGAACAACCCGACACAAAGTGTGACAGTTTTGCAATCAAAATCGAAAGGTTTGAAGGAAGCACTTACCGTTGTCATGACACGGAATAATGCTAGTCCTTTTTACCAACCAACCAACCAAACTCAGCTGGTTTGCTGTAGTTGATAATGTGTAACACCACTTCCTAACTATAAGTGATGCGAGCGAACAGCTGTCTTCAGATTCTTCCCTCTGTAGATGAGTGAATCAGGTGTCTTGAGTTATATATTCATAACTAACATAATTTCCTTTCTTTATAATTGGAGGACAGTTCACTCACTTGTAACTCCCAAAACCTCTATTTTGCCAGTGGATTTTTATCCTTGTCACAAACTCAGGGACAAAAGTCTGAAGAGTCCCTGAACCTTCAAGGTTTTCCGGTTAAAGGTCAACACAGGAATGATTTTTTTTTTCCCTCCAAAACCACCAAATAATGAATAGAAAATTAAAATAAAATGGATATTCAGACCCTCGTTCAAAACACTGCCCTTGCTATACCTGGTGTAATGATAAATTTAAATGAAATCAAAATTAAATTCTTATAAGTTATGAAAAGCTGAAAATAATGTTGCCAATTGATTTTGGTCAGTCTTTTGTGAAATCATAAAGTGAAAAATAGAGTCTTTGTAAGATGTTGCAAATTTTTAATTTTTTGTGTCAAAATGAATTAAATCAGCTATTTTAATCATTTATTGTGATCATTTCAATATTAATATCTGAGGTTTTGATTGAAAATGTTTTTGGATCTTGTGCGAGGTGAGTTTTTACAGACATGAAATGCTAAAAGTAAACAAGGACAAGACAAACAGAGGAGGAGTAGGACAGCAGTGAACGCAGAAACTCAGAACCTTTTTATATTCTAAGGGTTTTTTTTTATTTACCGAGGGACTAGAACCCACCCAGGGTGTTCTATGGAGGACCTTTTCATATTCCAAGGATTTTAACTAGAACACACTGAGGATGTTAAACTAAGAACCCTTTTATATCATGGTCCAAAAAACCCTTGACAAACCCTTGATGAAGTCCAGTAGCCATCAATTATTTGTTTGCTAGTTAATTAGAGGTTGCTAAAATTAGCTAGCTACACGTTTGCGAAGATTCTCAGTCATCCAGGTCGTGCATTTGTGCAAAGCCTCTCATCCAAGAGGCTTCTTCAATTCTGAAATGAAGAAGCATCTTGGATGAAAGGCGAAACGTCTTCAAGAACCCTACCAAGTCCGGTTGCCTACGACAGCGTGAAAAGGGGCGGGACTTAGGATGGTTCAATCGGTGATATCATGTTGGGTTTACACTTGATCTTCATCTGTACCTTACCTTCAGAATGACACGTTAAAGAGTTTTGCTGATCTCATGCCTGTACCTTTCTGTCTTTCTTTCCTCATACACTCACTTTTTTATTCACACATTCCTCCCTTGTATTGACGATCAGTATGAGTAAGTACTCAACGCTTTTCTCCCATTTATCATCAATACCTTTGAGGTCATCTATTGTCATTTTTGTTTTTATATAGCCTAACTCACTGAATCAGGATGATTCTTCATTGTCCTGTTGGGACAAGGACATGTGATTAAACACGGTTTTAGCTCATTCAATTTTTTTTGAAGGTGAGAGAAGTGGTAACTGTTATTTAAAACGGCTACTGTAAGAAAAGTATCAAAAGAATTAACGGTTTTACTTTTGTAATGTGCTGCTCTTATTAAACTGTAATGAGTAGCATGTACACAACTGTTAAAAAGTTTGGAATCGTCTCTTATAATGTTTTTCTTGCCTTTTCTTGCTTTGAATCTAAAAGAAGAATGATAAAGTCATTAAAGCCTCTCAGTGTCTATACAGTCCTGTGTGACAGGAGAGAATACATTTGTGACTTTCACCAAAAATTTCTGATTTGTTTTTTCATTTGTTCTCCAACAAAAAAAAAAGCATAAATGACCCCAGGTCGTTACTGAACCACAATGGTGCAACTGAGCTTTAACCTATTTTTCCCAGGGCCCTCTGCAGTCTAGTCAGTGGAGTAAACTCAGTGTTGTCAGTCCATAGTTTGTTCAGCTGATATTCTGTGATCAAATCAAATGGACCACTTTTTAACTGCTAAACATAATGATTTTTTTTTGCAGGTGGAGCTTAGATAGAGGCAAAAAAAAAAATAAAAAGTTGACATTAACCAATGGGACCAGTACATGTGCACTCAGTGGATGAACCATCTTTCTACAATTGCCAGAGTTGTTCGTTTTTACAAACATATTGATGATTGGCTGAATCTATCACCAGTGTTTTTTGGGGGTGATTTTTTGTCATTTTATGTCATGCGCTTGCTTGTACATGTGTGTCTGTTTGTGCGTGAGTGACTGAGTGTGTCTGTGTGCGATCAATGGACCTGGAACTTGTCTGCAGCTGATCTTGAATATTACCGATATCTGATTACTGATCAGCCTAATTTTCTTTGTGGACTTTCATGACTGTATGCTGAAGGGCCTCTGTGATTCATTATGTCTTCAGGTCATCCTGCTGTTGTGAATGCAATATCTGAAGAACGGCTTGAGGGAATTTCTTCGAACACGCCACAAACGTCCACTCAGACTCAAGGACGAATTGATTAGATTCTGGTGGTCAAAGGTCGCCATGACGTCATGTCCATCCCGTTCTCATGGAGGCAGTATTTCAGGAGGTAATTTCTTCAAATACTCAAGGATGAACTGGTGGGTGTTTGGTCATCAAAGTCAAAGGTCACAGTGACATCACCAAACACATTTTTGTCCATAACTCAAGAATTCATGCACACAAAAATGTCTAATATGATCAAATTATGAGCTGATGATATTTTCTATCCAAAAGGTCAAAGGTCAACTTCACTGTGACATCACAATGTTCAGCTCTCTATCAGTCCTCTATATAAAATAGTGTAGACTAAGTGTAGACAGCAAAAAACACTTAATACCTTTTGTTAAATTCCTTCAAAGTTACAGGTCAATACAGTGAGAAGTTCAAATTTAAATTCCTTAAAAGTCTTCACTACTATGTCGACACTCCTGTTTTTAGACTGCTCTGTTTTATATGATCACCGACAGATTCCAGTCTTGTTTTCAGGTCGTAACAACGTAGGTGGAGCACATGATAATGTTGGGGGAGCTTTGCAAATCTCCATTTGTTGTATCTGGCAGTTGTGGTGACATTGCAGTAGGTGCTTCACCATCTGTTGCCTGCACTCAACTGAGTGCACTCCAAACTGCTCAGAGGTATATTTTGTCACTTTCTGCCCTTTCAGCTGTCTGTGTGGTTGAACCTTTATACATTTATTTTGTTCTCCATTCACAAAACATTACTTTTTTTTAAGCAAAGCGTTCATAAAAAAATAGCATCTATTTGTAAAGAGATGAAAAGACTATTCAGAAATATAGAATAGTCTTCTCAGTCATCTGACTCTACCAAATCAAGGTTTTGTGGCGGGTGATGTGAAACATTTGAGTGGTCGTGTATAGACGCAGAAAACACAACACACTCAGCACATCCTGTAACTTACGCTCATGTTGGTTGTTATTTTCCAATAAATCCTGCGAGTTGGATGTCAGGCGTGTCCAAAGAGCTGACAGGTTGGATGAATGGAGTAGTGTAACGAAGAACCAGGGAGTGTGCTCTCACACACAAACACGCACAAACAGCTGACAGAGGTTGGCCCATGCAGGGTTAAAGACTGTTGAGATTTCAGCTACTTCCTCCCTGCAACACACCTCATGTACACAGGCACGCACACACACAACCTCATTGTTTCTTGATGCAAGTGACAGGTGTGTGTGTGTGTGTATGTGTGTGTGTGTGTGTGTGTGTGTGTGTGTGTGTGTGTGTGTGTGTGTGTGTGTGTGTTTGGCACAGCCTGCTGCCACAGTTGTGTTTCAGAGCTGTTGGTGTGTGTTTCAGTTTCAGTGTTTCGGTACGAAACAGTTTGACGTGATAAAACCACAGCAGTTATTCAGTCGTGCAGCAGTTGGTTTTTCATTCAACAGTTAAATAATGTTTATAGATATCAAGATTTTGTCACACTGTTTACGTGTACTTGACCATTCAATACAGTATTAAAGGCTGTTAAGCCATTGTGGGCAGTGTTGAAATGCAGTCTCCAAAACTGCAGTAGTGATTCATGGCAGTTTTGAATTTACAGCACTGAAGAACCTTAGTTTCCTTGTTTTCTTTATCAGTAGCTCTTAAGTTCCCCTTCAAATGTGCTTTAAAGTCGAGATGAAATGAAAAATGCCTTTTTAACCCTTTTGATCGGATCCTTAGTCATATAGTGCACCCATGCTTTGTAATTGTATATCAAAATCATGGAAAAATGCATGCAGATACAGGCATCAGTTCAGAAAACACTTCTGTGTGTCGATCTGAGGGCCAGGTACAAATGATGAATTTTGTCATTTAATTTGGGGAAGTTATTGTAGCAAAGAACATGTGAAAGAAAGAAAAAGGGCAACCAAGAAGAAAAAAAATGAGCAAGGAAAGCAAAAAACGTAGCACAAGAAGGACATGAGCAACAACATGAAAAAGGAAGAACATAAGCAAAAAAAAAAAACACATGAGCAAGAGCAAAACCAACGAACAGCACAAACAAGAACATGAGCAAAAGTCACCAGCTGACCCATCCTAACTCCCACCCGCTTTTGCTCTGTGCTCCAATCAAAGTTGAGCAAACTCAGTCAACATCCTCATTTTCCTGTAAAAGTGGGTCATATCTTAAGTTAGCTAATGTCAGCAAAACCCTAGCTGACTATCTAACTAAATCAAAAAGCAGAAAGCTAGCTAATGATTGGTGTAGATTAGCTTGCTAGTTAGCTTGCATTTTGCTAACACGAGTTAACTTAAGATGTGAATATATGTTGCTTTTACAGGTCACCCAGCAACTTCTTTTAACCAGCTTCAAAATTCAGTTTTCTTTCAACATGGGTGAGCGTAGAACATATCATATCTAAGTACAGGAAAAAGCAAACGAGAAAGTTGACCAAGATGCCAGGTTGGCTCAACTGTAACTGGACCACAGTGCGAAAAAAGGGGCGGGACTTAGGCAGAATTAATTTGTGATGTCGCAGTGGGTTCTTGCTCATGTTCTTGTTCTCTGGTTTTGTTCTCTCTAATGTTCTTCTTTGCTCGTCTTTCCTCTTGACACCTTGGGTTGACCACAATGGGGGTCACCATCTTGTTTTTTTTTTGGAACCAGATCTTAGCATTACTGAGCGTGGAGCTGGTGGGTGAGATACTGCAACTTGGGTGGTGCTTGGTTTTCATGCAAAATGTGAAAGGCTGTATGTAGAGCCAGTGTTTGGTTTGTCCGTTCTGAGCCACTGTAGAAACATGGAAGAGGACCTGTACCCTCTGTAGATATAAACGGCCCATTCTAAGACACCAAAAACACAACAGTTCTTATTTTAGGTGTCTACACACTCATAAAAACTTACGTATGAATATTGTGTTCAAAATTTTCCGTATTCTGCCAATAACTTACTTCAGCTTTAATAATAAAATTTTTTATGTTTTTTTTCCAGCAATTAAAATTGTTAGACAGGTTCTTATAATGTTTGTTTTTTAAATTTCTTTTATGTTAGCCTACTATATTAGCTTCCCTTTGGCTTGTATACCAGCATCAAAATATCGATAGTCCAAATCTAATTTTTCCTGTATTTCTGTGTATGTGTGTATGTGTGTGTGCACTATACTATACACTGCATGCACCCCCACACACAAGTACACCTAAACATACACACTGTAACCTACAAATATATAAAAAAACCTTTTAATTCACATGCTGCATGCACACAGGTATACGTCAACAGGTATGAGACATCCTCTCAAGTCCACACACACACACACACACACACACACACACACACACACACACACACACACACATACAGGCGCTGTCCTTGGTGGAGCGATGGTAAAATGGGAAATGGAGGGTCATGTTCAGGTCTTCCTCATTAAGCCACTGAACAAAACCTGTAGTGTCCTCCAGCATGAAGGAAAAGCAAGTGGTGAAGGATGAATGAGGCTGAACAGGATGGACTCTAACAACTCATCCTCTCCCACATGTATATCTGCAGTACATGGAAAAATATGAGTATGAGGATGTAAAGTGTACTGTATAAAGTATTAGTCATAATTAATCAACAATAAATTTGATCATTATTATTGTTTTAAGTTACTTATCAAGCTAAAAAAATTCTCTTGTTCCAGCTTGTCTGATGTGAAGTTTATTGTAATTATATAAATATAATTGTTTTTAGAATTATATACTTAATAATATTATTATAATCTTGGGCTTTCAGTGTTTTCTGATGGTTTATAGATTATAGCCTACATTTAATTGCACAGAATTGTTACATTATTACATGCTATACTGTACAACCTGATTTCCAAAAAAATTGGGATACTGTGTACAACTTAAATAAAAACAGATGCAATGATTTACAAAGATTTTCAAGTTGTATTCAATTGAAAACAGCACAAAGAAAAGATATAAAATGCTCAAACTGATTCACTTGTTTTGTAAAAATACACTCATTCTGAGTTTGATGCCGGCAACACGTTTAAAAAAAAAGCTGGTACCAGGGCAACAAAAGACTGAGAACGCTGTGGAAAACACCTCTCTGGAACATTCAACAGGTAAACAGGCTGATTGGTAACATGTTTTGGTATTAAAGTCGCATCCTGGAAAGGCTCAGTTGTTAACGAGCAAGGATGGGGCAAGGTTCACCACTTCATGGAAAACTGTGAGGGTGAACAGTCCAACAGGTCAAACTCATGGTGGGACATTGGGAATGTGGGGGTATTTAATTTTTTACATTTCAAAACAACACTTAAATTCACAGAGGCTTTTCCTCTCCAGCGTTGAGGAGAAATGAAACAGTACTCTGTCTTTCTTTGGGTTAGACATAACACGAGGATCAGCCACAAGCATGTGGTCCTGGATGCATTCCAATATGATCGCTGTGTGCGTCTGTGTGTGTGTGCGTTTGCACATTTGTTAAGTCCCGAGCACACCCGAGTCAGTTTTCCATTCATGCTCGAGCTGTTAATTGTGTGCTAAAGAGCACTGACGTTCTGGTGTGTGCATGGAAGGCAGGACATGCTTACAATCATGTATGGTATGCTCACAGTCACTAAGGTTAATGTGGGTGAAAAACAGTGGTTTGATACATGTTCCTGAAGTTTATCTTTCAAAATTGTGAGCTAAATCTGGATGAACAACCACACATGAAACCTAACACCTTGTAAATTTAAATAAGATAAAACTTAATCAATAATGAAGATGTTTTTATCATTTTGATGAGTAAAGAATTATCGCTAACCACTCTTATGATACACCAGAGCTGAACTTCAGATTGGGACGTGACAGCTGTGAGACTAAGCAGGGAGGCAGGTGCTCAGGCAAAACAAACACTCCTCTCATAATTATTTATAAAAAGCTACATATAGTGGTACATCATTTACTTACTTGTTTATTTCCAGTGGTTGAATGTAACATTCCAACTGAAAATTGATGCAACTGGCCAAATTTAAAAACTAAATTAGAAAAAAAAAATCCATTTATTTATAAACTTTTTATTTAAATGTTATTTGCACTTTGATGATTTAAATATGTAGCCACATTTGCTTTGATGACAGCTTTGCACACTGTTGGTATAATCTGAACCGTTTCTTTAAAAAAAGAAAGAAAGAAAAGCAAAAACATTGAACAACAACTTTTGACTACTGCTATGTAAAAACACATTTTTGCTTTGTGCTCCAATAATAGTTCTAACTAACTAGGTAATCAACATCAAACGTTAGCTAGCTAGTTACATATGATAGTTAACGTTAGAAAAACACTAGCTAGCTGAACTACAGGGCGACCTGTGAAAGATTAGTTGGCCAGTAGTCTTCTCTTTAAGCCAACAGTTGACTAGTCGTCACACGTTTAGGAAGGGGCATGAAGCGAGGCGTGAGTTAAAGATAACTGGGAAAAAAGGGCAATGACTCTGAATGTGTCGTGAACATTTTGTTCATTCATTTCAGGCACTAACAGTTTAGTTGACTATTAAGGGGCAGGCCAATTAATCTAGATCAATCATTAGTTATCTAATTACATCTGATGCTAATATTAACAAAACGCTAGCTAACAATCTAGCTAGCTCTGCATCAATTCTTGGCTCGCTACTTAGCTTGCTAACTTAAGATAAATCCATACATTAGTAGCTTTTACAGGTCACCCGGCAACATCTTTTAGCTGTATTCAAAAACTGGTTTTACTTTTAGCATAAATGAGGCTAGCACATCACTTATCGAAGTAACAGGAAACAGGAAGGGAGAAAGTTGACAGAGGTTCCTCCAGGCACCAGGATTAATCAACTGTTATTGAAACACCAACCAAAAAGGGGCAGGACTTAGAAAGGGTCATAGTTTAATTGCCTAAACGTAAGCAAACTGCAAACATTTCACAATGCAAATTGTGTTTAATGTTATGTGACGTACTTACTTTACTTTCCACTTAACTTACTTTATGTAAGCAGCCTTAAAACCTTCAAAAACTGCCACTGTTTCATGATGGTAACCGCGTAAATGACTGAGGCCCGAGGAAGTAGTAGAGGATAAACCCAAATAACCTCAGTTTATGCACCTCTTTGACAGTAGGCTGATAGTTTACTCTTTCAGTTCAATTTCATCAATTGATGAGGGAAAACAGGGTCACTAAACTACAGTTCACTCACCCGGTAATTGCAATGGCCAGTATTCAGATGCAAAAGACTTTTAACTTATTTTTAATTTTCTTTCAAGACTTATGACTTAATTGGATTTAAAGGCAGCTCTGAATATCCTTGCCTCTCGAGTGCTTGCTCCTGTTGGGAAACTATTTCATGTGAAGAGCACCACCCCGAACACCTGATTCTTGAGCGACGGCAGAGAGGATGTCGAACATTCCTGATTGAAAATTCCTCATTGAACCTTGGTGGTTCCTGTTCCATAATGCACACGGATCGATCGTTGAATAGTGCCTGTGAGATGAGATGAGCTGCACTTCAATGGGAGATATTTGGGGGTTTTAATAGCTTCTCTGTACCACTTGTGGTGGGGAACAGGTGCGCTGGTTGGTGGAGGGGTCAACCAAAAGGACAGTTGAGTGCCAAAATGACAAAAATTGGTACATGAGTATTAGTACAAGGGGAAAGTACATAATGGTTGTATTGAATTTCAAAAACTCTTCTTATTTTTAATGCTTATCACATGTTTATTGAGCATGAATGCTCTTTTACAGCAGTTTGTTGCAGTAACACAACTTATTACCAGCTAAAAGTTTCCTACATGGCCCCATCATAACCAAGTTAATTAAAATAACATGTATAAGCTAAAAGTCTTGAAGATAGACAGCCATAATAAATGGATCTGTGGCATCAAAATATTTAATGCCTCCTTGTTTGCTTTTCACAAACAAACACATCACGCAAATATTTGGATGTCATTAAAATGTGACACTGATTATTAAAAGGGTCAATTTTGTGTGAGAAATAAGCTACTTCTGCTCAGTCACAGTCAGAGTTTGTAATGAGCTGTCAGCTGGAGACTTAATTATAAAGGATCAAAGGTTCAGTCTAAATAAATTGGTGCAGCTGACCGCAAACTTCCCGGCTCTATTTACTGTAATTTTCACAGGGTGTAATCAAACGTTTCGTTAGTGCTGGAAACCCCAAGTGGGAATGATGTTTCTGTTGTGAGCGTGTTTTGAAAAGTCAGATGACAGAGCAAACTTGACTTCAAAAGGTGAAAAATGTTTGACAGGAACCCTCTTCATTAATATAGTACTAATTTGCAACAGCAAATGCATCTGGAGAGAAACATACTGCAATGCCGCCCTTTTTTTTTTTTTTTTTTTTTTTTTTTACATTTTTTATCAACATAAGAAAAGTTTGTCATATCTGCAAAATAAATTAAGTAAAAACAGCATTATTGTGGTGTTCTGGCCCTTAAGGCACTCAAATAAGATTTGGAAAAGACTGTGGTCCTGGTTTAAAATTAAAAAAAGGTCAACAGTGAGTTAATGAAAACCATTAATGCTGATAGGTACCTACACGTTTTGGAGCAACATATGCTGCCATCCAGACGACGTCTTTTTCAGAGACGTCCCTGCTTATTTTAGCAAGACAAAGCCAAGACACATTCTGCAAGTGTTACAACAGTGTAGCTTTAGAAACTTCAACAATTAGTGTCCTCAGTTCCCCGACGCTCACCGAGTGTTGTTAAAAGAAAAGGTGATGTATCACAGAAGTAAACATGCTCTTGTCACATCGTTTTTTTGGAACATGTTGCAGACATCAAATTCAGAATGAGTGTATATTTAGAAAAAACAATAAAGTTAATCAATTTGCACTATTCAATTGAATATAGGTTGAAAAGTCTTTGCAAATCATTGCATTCTGTTGCACAATGCACCAATTTTTTGGAAACATTTTCCCACATGACGTTTCTGCATGATGACATGATGTACATATGTATATATATATATCCTAGAAGTGGGAGCTACTGATATATATCACTTCCAGGATAGTTTCGGAAGGGTGAGCTAAAGAGAAAGGTGGATACCTCATCTGTCTGCAGCTCCTGCGAGGCCTGACGCTGCTGTCGCTCTGTCTCTCTCCTGTCCTCCCCTGCTTCTCTCCACTGGAGGTACCTCATGAGGCTGTCGTCACTCTCTGCCTGCTTCTTTTCATTTGGCACTGCAGCTATCTCAGGGCACCGAGCTGTCCTCCCTCTCTCTACAGACTTGGTTTGCAAAGGCCATAACTATAATAATAATAATAACAACAACAATAATAATAATAATAATAATACACTGCACTCATATGTTTCTGTTCTGTCTCTGTTTTGTTGTTTGCTAATTGTTGGGTAAGTTTCTGGTGACGCCTGACCTCTAGTAATAGTACCAAACTGGGAGCAAGCTATTTGACCTGTGACCTTTAGAATTTGGGAGGCCGCTGAGGAATTGTGGGACTTCGTAGCATTACATTCCACTCATTGGTCACTTTGATATGTTTACTCATTCAATTAGCAGTAAGTGCCACTTGTTACATTCTTAACTTCAAACACTAGAAAAACTTCGACTGCCTACAGGAAATGTAACAATCACTTGCTACGACCACACAAACTATCAAGTATTCAGTTTTCATTGAGGTGCAAAATTGTGAACATGTAGTTTTTAACTCTAGTGATGTCATGAGGATTTGCCTTTTTAAAAAAAAACAAACAACAAAAAAAAAAAAAAACAACAACAACAACAACAACAAACAACAGTTTTTCTGTCTGTGCATATTAAACTGTGCATCTTATTTTTTTCATATTTGTGATTTAAGGTTAAGGTTACTTTACTGTTGCCCATAAAAGAAAATAGTCTCATTCTTAATTGAAAATTTATATGTGGGTGTGTATCTGTATGTATGTGTATGTATGTATGTATGTACCAAAACCTCACAATGCAATAACATGTGCACGTCCAAACATTAGCCTTAGATAAATCATAATACTCTTACATCAGCAGGTATTCAGTTAATTTGTAAAATAGCAATATTGCTAATACTGATGCTATGATACAATGAACAAAGAAACTTCACTTTCAGCCATTAAACTTTTAAATTTTTCAATCTGGCCCCAAATGGGAGCAAAGTAATCCTTATGAGCAATTATGAACTGTCAAATACATGCACTGAAAGTGCTTGTCTTTTTTCTGCTAAAGTAAGTAAGTAAGGCCCGGCCAATATTTCTCAATGCATCAAATGACCTTTAAAAGGAATAAGTTATAACAAAAAACAATAAACAAATCTCAATACAAGGTGCAACTTTGAAGGACTGACTTTTCCCAAGACAGACTGGAAGAGTTGCAGCCACATCAGGTGTTAATGGTTATGAGTAAAGCTACCGAGGTGAAATAATCTTAGAACAGATGTGGTCAAAAGCTTCTGTTTCAAGGTCAAGAATGAACTTCCATGTTAGCTTGAATACTTTGCAGAAAGCAACTGTGACATATAAAACCTCAAATAAAAAAGAAATGAAATATGAGGGAAAATAATTAAAATATAGATAATAATGTTACATGGCTGAATTTCTACATGGGCACCAAACAGTCAGAGACACAAAATGACTGCAAAGAGACACAAAATCGCAACAAAGTAACCACACAGAGACAAATTACTACAAAGAGACACAAAATAACCACAAACAGAAAAAAACACCACAAGGAGGCAAAAAAAAAAAACACAAGGAGACACAAATTACAACAAAGAGACATACAATGACTACAAAGAGACAAAAAATACTACAAAGAGAAACACAATGATGACAATAGTGGAATGAAACTGACAAAGATACACATATTAATACAAAAAATAACCACAAACCAACCACAAACAGACACACATTACAATGAAGAGATGAAAAGACCACAAAGAACTGCAAAACAACCACGACACACAAGCAACTTCAAATAGACACAAAAAGACCACAAAGAGAAAACAGCTGCTGGAAAGACACACAAAATGACTACAGAGAGACACAAATTAAAATGACGACAAAGAGACACAAATTACTACACAGAAATACAAAACAACTAGAAATACACACAAAATGAACATAAACTAACCACAAAGAGACACAGAAAGACTACAAAGAGGCATGCATGATTAGATACAGACACATAACGGCCACAGAGTGAAACAGAATAAACACACAACCTAAAGGAGACACACATTACTACAAAGATACAAAAAATGACTACAAATATATACATATTACTACAAAGATACATGAAAACTACCACAAATCAACCGCAAAGACACACAAAATGACCACACAGAGACACAAATTACTACAAAGAGACACAATACTACTTTGTAATGACCACAAAGTGAACCAACAATGACCACAGAGACAAGAAATTGACCACGAAATAGCCGAAATTACTACAAAGAGATACAAAACTACCTAAAAGAGACAAAAATGACAACAAAGTAAACCAAAAATGACTACATAGGGACAGAAAAATGACTACAAAAAGACACAAATTACTACAAAGAGACACAAAACTACCACAAAGACACACGTGTCTACACACAGCCTTGCAAGGTACACAATGAATACAGTGAAATGCAGAAATAAGAAAGCATAGGAAAATTAGCATAAATATAAAACGTGTTGGATCATTAAAATGTTTTAAGCTGCTGAAGCAACCACCTTTTAAGTAGATATTTGAGTTAACAGCTCCATCGATGTTCCGGTTTAATTAAAAGTCCATTAAGGCAGAGGTGGAGCTCTGGCCTCTGATTGGCAGGAGGGAGGCGTCAGGCTGGGTGTGTGGAGAGGAGGAGGAGGAGGAGGAGGAGGTGGAGGGGGTTCCCTCCAGTGCGCCCGGCCGCAGTCCAGTGCGTTAAGTGCGCAGCGCCGCGCAGCAGAGAGTCTCCGTGTCCTTCACCGCCGGCGGGATTAATATTTCCTCTCCGTGTGAAATGAAGCTTGGTTCTTCTTCGTGAGTTCTTCGCCATGAGCTGCCTGGATGTGATGTACCAAGTGTTTGGTCCTCAGCCTTATTTCAGCTCCTACAGCCCCTATCACCACCAGGTATGGGCCATACATCCGTCATTAACTGTCTCTAATGAGCTCGTGCACCACGTCTCTCTGCGCCATTCACTTTATATCTGTTTGAAGGTGCAGAAAACTTTATTATTTAGGTTTCAGAGTCCACAGGACCGCCTGTTAAAACTTCATCACATGCAAATAATGGAGATTAAGCGGCTACTATTGCAAATGCAGCCAGTGACTATGGATAATTTATTTATAAAACTTAAATAAAACTTAATATTCTCGTCATGTTCATGTCTAAAAACAATGTTAAACAGCACTTTAAACACCTTAAAACGCAGGGCATGGACTTCATGTTTGCGCAACGTGCGTAAAGCTTTACATATGAAGCAAATGTAAAACTTTATAAAACTTTGTTTTGGGTCACTTTGATCGCATTTATATCGATATAAATCTGGTTTATCCAGTTTAGATAAGAGATCAGTGCTTCATACGACCGCGAAGACCTTGTTTGTTTAGTGTCTTTTGTTAATCAAAAGTAGAAAGAAAAGAAAACATGCTTTTATTGTTCCTGTTTAAATTTTTTTTTATATATATAGTTTCTATATAGTTTTTTGTTTGTTTATTTGTATTTGTTTTTTGCTGTAACGAGTTTATCTTATCTTAATCTTAAATAACAATTCTTAAATAACAATCTCAGATGAGTTTAATTAAAGTGTAAACTGAATGATTTCATGTAGCCTGTATGATATAGTTCTGCTATTTTTGCTTGTATACAAGTTTTTTACACACAAAAATGATTTTTATTTATTCAGAACTTGGCTATTCGTTTGTGGCCATAAAGTTAAACACAGTAAAAGGTTTACAGTATCATCCTTATAAAGTCTCATTTCCTTCTTAATCATAATGTTGACTAAGTAAAACCCCTAAATTAAGATTAAAATATAATGCTCTGCCACACTAGTTGTCAAATAATAGGTTAAAAATATCATATACCTATTAATTTCCTTTTTTTTTTTTTGCATGCCACGTGTGTTTGTGTGTGTAAGCAGACTTCTTGCAGTGAGTGCACAGTGTGAGAGCAGCAGGTTTTTGTGAGGCCTTTCTGGACCCGTTAAAGGGCTTTTTTTTTCTTGCTCTCTTTAAACCTCTCAGTCAACATCCAGGCATATTTCACATAGTGCCAAAACTCACTCTGTCTGTCACCGAAACACAGTCTGCACAGCCACTACTAGTCTGTATAGGTTAACTAACACGTTTGTCATTTAATGATAATTTTAAAAACTTGTTTCTTGTTTTAATTAAAATATTTTCATACAGGCTCCACATATTGATTTTAAACCAAACCAAAGAAAGTAGAAAAAAGCAAAAGTTTGTAGGTTTTTCAGTCATTCTGTGCAGCAGTAATGAATGACTGACACACACACAAATCTTGTATTTGAAAAACAGTAGAGCAACATTAGTACTTAACATGTTAATACTGTCTATGTATGCTGTGATTTATACAGTGATAGTTATAAATTTAAAGACAGACGAGTTATTAGTTGTAAATGCAAACACTGCAACTTGGTTCCCTGACCAGTGTCAGCGTACAATCATGTAATATTAATTTAATGTATTTTCTTCGTATCATTTTTTTGTCATTCATTATTTTGACTGAATTTTCATAAGCCTTAGGGATGAGGGGTGAGGTGGTGTGTATGTGACAGGGAATATATATGTGTGGATGTGTTTGTAAATAAAAAAAAAAAACCTATAAATAAAGTATTAAAAAAACCCACAAATAACATAATCATATAAAAGCCAGAGCCTTGGGTTAGCAGTCGTTACTTGCTGTTACATGAATTTTTACAGGCATTTATGTAATTTATGTGAGTTTGTGCAAAATAGACGGCAAAGACTTAAAGTCGGTAATAGATTTATCTTCTATTACACACCTGCTGTATCATGAAAAAAAACATGTAAAAAGTCTGTATTTTTTGAGGTTTAGAAGTAGATCCCAAATGATACAGGATTTTTGGGTCCAATACCGATTCTTGGGGGGGGGGGGGGGGGGTCTAATATCAATATATCAACCAATATTCTTCGTACAGAATATAATATATAACACACATTTTTTTTTCAACGATCCCTCAAAAGTGGTTAAAATGTCACAAAAGAAACGGGAAGGTTTGCTTTTTAACAATAAACTTTAATCCATCATTTTTTCTTTATTTTTCTTTTTTTCTGTTTGATGTTGTTGTTTGGGTTTTGTTTATTTGTTTTTTTTTTCTTGCCTCCCCCACCTTTAACTTTTACTTTTGTGATGCTAGAGTATAAAAATGATGAAATGCAGATGGTCATGTTGTACCTATCCCGCTTTCACTAATTAAAATAGTTTAACAAACAAACAAACAAACAAAAACAAGCATTCAAACTAACCAGTATTTTATAATAATAATAAGTAACTATGAATAAAAAACAATCATATGTATATATTAATTCTAAATTAAGAAAATTGATCAGATAAACAGATTATGCTGCCTATAGAGCCAACAAATAAAAATAATCTGTATTATGTTCTATTTATTAAAAAAAAAAAAAAAATCATATAGGTGTACTTGAGAACATATACTGATACTGATACAGATCAATACATCTGTGATATGTAAGTGGTCGAGCTCTAATTCATTTATATAATTTTTGTCAGTTTGCACATAAATGGATGTAAAAAAGTTGGAGGATTTATCTCCTACTACACCTACTGTGTCCTGAAAAGAAAACTTAAAAAAAAAAGATTTTTATGAGGTGTAGAAGCCAAGTAGATCAGATATTGATTTAAGTCTTAATAATATCTATCAATCTTCAAATCTTATGTATAATCTGTGCAATATGATCATGTGCTAACAGATAGATAGACAAACACAGTTCCATATCACAGGTTTATTATATAAATCTGTGTGTCCTTCTCAGAAACTGGCCTTGTATTCCAAAATGCAAGACCCCCAGGACGGCGGCAGCCGGCTCGGCCCCCCCGGCCACCCGGCGATCAAAGAGGAAGACAAGGAGCTGCCGCCGGGAGCCGAGTACCTGAGCTCCCGCTGCGTCCTCTTCACTTACTTCCAGGGAGACATCAGCGCCGTGGTGGACGAGCACTTCAGCCGAGCCCTGAGCCACACGACCGCGTACCCCACCTCGAGCAGCCACAAGACCGTCAGAGGTGCGTATGTCTTTGTACGTGTGTGTCAGTGCTTTGATTCAGTGTGTTTCTGTTAGTGTTTTTTTTTTTTTTTGTGAGGCACGTTTGTTATCATTTCCCAGGATTCAGCACTGTAACTTAATGTAAATATACATGTTTTATTTATTAAACTTAATTAAAATTTCATTTAAACTAAACTTTCTAGTATTTGTAGTAGTATCTTCAAATCTTTTGAAATGATGAGTTTAATATAAGAGGAAATGTTCGTCAGTGTCGAATCGTAAGCCTATTGAATGTTTTCTCAAGTATAACTAAATTAATATCAACTTTATTTGACTAGAAAAGTTTATATATTTTGAGTCTTTATAAAATAACCTCAGATTGCCTTAATTTTTTAAGGCAACCCCAACACTAACTTTTTTAATTTAAAACTATTTATTTTTACAGGAAAATGTACGTATAGTAAAACAACTGAATGCAGAAAATGTGCCCTTTGACTATTTTATATCATTAGATTACTCATGCATTAATGTCAAAGCAGAATTACTATTACTATTACTATTACTATTGTATATAAAACTGCAACTAATGATTATTTTCATTATGGATTATTTTCTTCATTAATCAAAGGAAATAGTGTTCTCTTGTTCAAACTTTTTTTTTTTAGTTAAAACAAATAATTTATTTTTACAGTAAAATGTACTTAGAGCATAAAAAGTAAAAGTACTGAATGCAGAAAAATGTGTTCTTTGACTATATCATCTCATAAGATTATATCAAGATTATTATGACTCATGCATTAATGTAAAAGCAGAATTTTACTGTTGTAGGAGGTTGAGGCGGAGCTCATTTTGAACTATTTTGTAATGCAACTAATGATTGTTTTAATTATGGATTAATTTGCTGATTATGCTGACACAAAGCTCAAAATTATCTTTTCAAATTCAGTCAGCTTAAAAATGTAGGTCAGCCAAAACACTTACTTTCTTTTAAGTTTGTCTCGGTCTGTTGTAGTAAATAGAAAATGATAACTTTTCAATAACCGGTAAAGATTTTCTTCGCTCACTTCAGTCAAGAGTGCAGATCCGGACGACAGAATCATCACTTTTTGCTGCAGAGTTCCACTTGTGTTGGCTTTTGATGGCTGTTGCACATTAAACTTGGAGCCGGTGATTGACAATTTTGCTCCGCTATTCACTGTCTTGTAATTTAATATTTTAGAATAACAGTATCTTACGAGACGCAGTTTTTGTCTGTTATATTTGCTGCTACTCTGTTTTGTATTTTACCAACAGAGAACAGATGTTTCCGTCTCGGTTAGTAATTTGTTTCCCCTGTGCTGTTGCATGTGGAGTAAATATTAAGTCTAACAAAATGATGGTTGGCGTAAATAATGCACAACATGTAAGGTGGGGGGTCTTTTGATAATTTAAATTTAAATTCAACGCAGTTAAAAGCATGTCCCAGAAATTTGATATTACTTTTCGTCAGTCTTCTGTGATCACAGACTGGTGATTCTTCTGTTATTGATCTCTGTCAGCTACAGACGTAACAGGAACCTGAAATACAATCAAAACAAACTTAACCTTTTGTATAAATATAAAGGGATGTTGAAGACTCATACAGAGGGAATAATGTCTTTATATTGGTGAATCAATGGTGAATCAGAGTTCCTCAGTTAACAGCCAACTTACTTTTTTGTTTCATTTCTTTTCATGGTCATTTCTCAACTTCAACACCTTTGTGTGATGCAGTAACTTTTGAATGCAACCACAAACAAAAAGGACAATATTTTCTTAGTTTGTTTTTTTAGCAGCATAAAACAACCACACATTCTTTGCAGTGGTTTACAGGATTTTTGGTGATTAACTGCTTCAACAAAACTTTGGCCAACTTTTGAACAAAAAAAAAAAAACTGCCTTGTTTGGTTAGTTTGTTTGTGTTATTGTGTGACCTTGGTGTTTACAAGGTTTAGTTTGGATCCTCAGTAGCACAAACAAAGTAAGTGATCGAAGCAGCAGTAGATCCATAACTCCTGTGTTATGCAATGTAAAATTACTGATTTTTGCCAAAGTAGCCTGGTGGCTTTGGAAAGAACAATATAATGGCTTAAATAACAGTGGTTTCCCAATGGAAAAGGCTGTTTGATGACAAGATAAAGCATTAAGCAATATTTTTATTTCAGGATAATGTAGGATACGTTCCTCTTTGGAGAATAAAAGCAGTCTTATTTTGCCACATAAAAAGAACATGCAGATATAAGTATCATATCACTGGGAAAGGTTAATAAAAAGCAAAGACTCATGAAAAAAAAAAATCTAAAGCACAAACAAAAAGGAAACAAAACGTGTGAAACAAATAAGTGAACACATACATAACTACAGTTGTAATAATGTTTATCATTCATCCCACACCTTCACCCTCCCTCAGATCCTTTAAATGTCTTAACGCTGGTCTCCATGCCGTATCAAACACTCTGCTCCTTCATGCAAACTTGAACCCAAGCTTCTCCAAGTGCAGGATCTCACCCAGCTCTCTCAGCCTCATATGAAGGTACAACATCAGACCAACATAATCACAAAATAAGTTTTTTTTAGCCAACCCAGTACCCAGATACACAAGCCAGTTGTCACTACCTGGGTTCAGAAAATACAGCGTACACTTAAACTGATATTGATTTTTTAGGTGAGCCTTTTTTAAAGTGGCAAAAAAAAATGTTTTGCTGCAGAGCCTGTAAACAGGAGCACATTGCTTGGCTACGACCTCCAACTACTGTGGGTTATACACGGATAAGAACTTCCTGCGACCCCACTTTAAATAGTCCAAACTATACTTCTGAGGCTAACTTAGAAACCATTTAGCAAAAGTAAACAAGCTTCCATTTTAAAGTAACAGGGGCAGTAACAGTGTGGACTTTGTGTCTTCACAGATGGATCATTCCCTATGAGTCAGAGAAGTTTCCCTCCATCTTTCTGGAACAGCTCCTACCAGCCGTCCGTCTCCTCCGCGCTGGGCAGCGCTCTGTCTGCTCCCCACACAGAGCTCCCCTTCCCCGCGGACCCATACTCCTCCGCCTCCCTGCACAGCCACCTCCACCAGTCCAGCCCCGACGCCTGGCACCCATCCCATCACCACCACCATCACCACCACCACCCTTACTCACTAGGGGGCGCCATAGGCACCCAGGGCTCGGCGTACCCACGTCCGGGGGTTCACGAGATGTACGGCACAGCATTCGACCCGCGCTATGGTTCTCTGCTGGTGCCATCAGTGAGGCCTCATCACCGTCTGACGTCGGGCAGCTCGGTACCGGGGCCCAGCGCCTCGCCCTGTGACCTGGGAGGGAAGGGCGAGTCGGGGTCGGGTTCGGCCTGGAGTGGTGCCTTCACCGGTGCTGGAGCAGAGATTGGACTCAACATGGACACAGGTATTTTTCACATCAGGTCAATTTAATTTATATAACTCAAAATCAAAGGGCTTCACAATGCGTACCGATGTATACCACGCAGCAATGGGGAGAAAAAATCGAGATCAGCAGTGGAGGGATCCGTCTTCAAGGACAGACAGTCAACAGGTGTTCCATGTGCAAAGAAAGACAGAAATAACAGCAGTAAAATTGTTGGAAAAACACAATGACATCAGCTTGACAGCACCAATATAGCTGTAATATGTCAGTCACTGACCCATGTATTAGCTTGGTTCTAATGCATTTATATAATTTATGTCAATTTGTGCATAAACAGATGACAACGAGTTAAGGTGGATTTATCTCATACTACACACCTGAAAAGAAAACTTGAAAAAATCTATCTTTAATGAGGTTTAGAAGTCAAACAGGTTGCATATTAATTCAAGTCCTGATAATATTCCAGAAAAAAAGCACACCATGCAACAACCTAAAATCTATGCAAAATGTAAATATGATAGTGTTTTAACAGAATACTAGATAAACTAATATTTCCATAGCACATAATGACCTGATACCAGTGTGTTTGAAAAAAAAAAAAAAAAAAAAAAAAAAAAAAAAATATATATATATATATATATATTTTTTTTTTTTTTTTTTTTTTTTTTTTTTTTTTACTTACAGGGTATGTATTACTGGTGTTTTTGTTGTATGGTCTGGCTCAGGGAAAAGAAAATTGATATATTGGACGAATTGCGTGGTATCAGATCGGTGCATAGACTGCCAAAAATCTCCACAGTTCCTCGATTGGCTTCTTTAGGCTGGCTCCAAAAGTGACTTAAACACAAATGTTAAAGTTAACAGCAGAAATAAACGCATGTAGCTAACTTCCCCTATCATGATAAGTCAGATTTTTTTTAATAACTGGCTAACCTCTAGCTACAAACAATTCCATAGCACACGTATACAAATCTTCATATCCTTCTCCCCCAGTGTCACTCACTGATCACTTTCTCAACTGAAAAATCTTAGAACTCCAATAAATTTACTGCGTTATTAGTGTTTGTCTTGATCAAGACCAAGTGTGGTCAAAACACTGGCTGTACAATAAAGCGATTGAAGCTTAGTGTGTGGTTATCTCATCTTCAACAGGTTTGAAAACTCCCAACTAAAACCCTGGGAAATAGCTAAATCTAATATTCTAATCTAATATATTGTGCATGTAGTCACTGATAATAGGCAGATTTGTAAAATAAACATTAAGCAATAATTCACTAAGCATTTTCCATATTTGGATGTCCTGCTTCTTTAGGCTGATGCTGCACTCAACCGACACCTGTCTAAGAAATAATTACTCAGTTTATTATCTGATTAACTGAAAAGCAGAATTAAGGACATTCAGCAAGACTAGGTGGCAAAGTAACAACTCGAAAGAATGAAAACCAGATTTAAATGCAGATATTTTCCCCCCCTGCCTCAGATCAACTTACCACAAGTGGTTTAAAGCAACAAACTGACTGTCAATCAGCACCTTAACGCCAGCTGTCAACTTCCTTTTCTGCTGCTGTCTTGCTTTCATCCCCTCTCTGCCTCGGGCAATTCCTCTTGCTTTTATCAACAAGACATTTGCGCTTCTTTTTCTAATCTCTTCTTTTTCTTGCTTTTCTCTTCTTCCACTGCCTTTTCTTTTCTTTCCCTCCTTTCTTTCTTCCCTCCTCTCTCAGGTCTGCAGGCACAGGATAAGAGCAAGGATTTGTATTGGTTTTAGAGACTGCTGAGACCCCCCCCCCCCCCACCCACCCCTTCCCTCCCTTCACTCCTTCTTCAGCTGTAGCCTCTTTCCTCCACTCCTGCTCTACTCTGTTGCTCTGCTGCTGTTGTGGGATGACTGACAGAGAAACTGAAAATCGCTCAGATGGCAGTGTTGTGCTGTAACGGCTTCCTGTCTACTTGCAGCTCGGTGTTACGGCGGACTGTGCAGCAGCGGCGGCACAGCCCTGCTGAGCTGAATGTCGACAGTGTGGATACAAAGCGAGCGTGGAAACAAAAGTGGACTCGCGGAGGAGAGAGGATGTGGACAAAGACAAGACTCTTTGTGCTTCTGTAACAGGCAGGGACAACATTCCTAAACTGGAAAAAGTCTGGGGACAGACGGACAGAGACACGTGTTGTCAAACTCCAAAGACAAGCGCTTGAAGGACTTGGCAGGACTCGCCTCACTGGGACAACTGGGCTACAGACACTGGGAGTGTTATGGCTGGAGGAAAGGCCATGTTGGTGTTGAGGAGGCCGCACAGCAAGAATTTGGCAGACTGCGAAGGCAGGAGGAGTCCGAACACTTTGGTTTACATGGACTGTTGGTTCACTGTCAACTGAAATGAAAAAAACTGTCAGTATTTCATGGCACTGTAAACATTAAATTAAACAGTTTGGGATTGTTTTCAACTGAACAAAAGATATTTAAGTAATGATTTCACAAAATGTTTCAAGTGACAACCACAAGCTACTTAAGCTGTGTCCCAATTCCATATTATGTACAAACTCTAAGCAGGTTTTCAGCAAATCAAAACAAGATAAAGTGCACTCACAAGCAGAGATGTTGCAGCACCATTTTTTTCTTTCCTGACACTGATTCCGGCTCCTGAACTTTGTGTATCACTCAATGCCCAGTAACGATCCAGTACTAGTGCATGAAAAAAAAAAAAAAATTCCAACAGGCAATTACACAGGACGGATGTCTGTCTCAGAACTGAATCACAAATGCTCAACTTAGCAGCAGAAATAAACAGACTGCTATAAAGAAAAGTTTTGGTTACTATAGCTAATTTTAAATTATATTAAGGCTTAAGGTCATGTATAATTAAAGGCGTGCCAGCTTTGACAGACAGGTGGGTGCCATCACAGGTGGCTAACCGCTAGTTATTTATTCTTCAGGTTCCACTCATTCTTTGTGGGGGGGATTAGGCGAGTGTTAGCCGAGTCTGGCACTGCTAAGACGGCGATGGTCAGAGCCACCTCACTAAGGGATTCACTAAAAAAAACCTCTGGGTGATTTCATGGAGGCTCCATCCACTATTTATTATACAATCTTGCTGATACCCGATCCATCATTTTAGGCATTTCTGATAATGGTACCGGTATCAGACCGACCCTACCCAAAAGAGTCTGTATGCATAACGTCTCCTCTTGATTTATCAGTGTGCAGCTGATCTACACGATTGTCCCAACATGCAATTCACAAACACAAAAAATACAAAATATGAAAATAATTAAGTCTTTGTTTTCTCTTTGTGAAGTTTAATTTGGAGTCGCACAGCTTAACTGACATCCTATGGAGCATGCATTGCTTCCGTTCATGTGACTACAAATCAGTAAACTCATTTCTTGAACTCAGTATTGTACTGTTACAATTTATGTGCAGTAGAGTATATGGATACTGTTTATACATAATATGTAAGTGGGGCACACTTGTCTCAGCAAGATATTACAACGACTTGGATGTAAGCATTGATTTGGTGATTTGCTAGTCAAATAACATCTTGATGACTACATTAAAATCTTGGATAAGTTGGTTGTAAAAAAAAAAAAAAATCAGATGTCGAGGTTTTGTTTGCATCTTTGGTTTCAATCTAATGAATGAATGAATTATATTTCAACACACGAGGAGTCCTAACTCAGACCTGACATGGTCACTGAAATTAATGCATGACAGAAAATTTTTGACAGTCTGTTAATAATGCAAATCATTTAACAGGCAACAAATGTTTTCTTCTCGAAGCCTCTCATGTGCAAGGATTTGCTGCTTTTCTCATTTGTATGACTGAAGACTGTCGATCACATAAAACAGGTCATTTAAATATTTCACCTTGGGATCTTGAGACATTTTCCCGATTCTTCACTTGAAAAAATAATGGACTGATTCACAGAATGTGGAAATGATCCGGTGTAGCCCTGAATGTTATTCAGTGGATATTTGTAACCTAGATGTCAAAATAAACCACATTCAGCCCAGTTTTAACCTAGATGTCCTTTTGACCTGTAAATTACAAACAAACATGCGTAAAGCAAAATAGTGACAGCTGCTTATTTTGGTCGTATTTCTGAGTTGTTATAATAAACTATGATGAGACATGTCACAGATATCTGCTGTCCGTGAGAGATAACCTCAGGTGTACTTATTATTTATTTGATTGGATTTTTTAAAAAAAAATGCGCAGTTGACTTTGCAGCAGTTGAAGAACAACTGTTTCCTGTGTCCGCGTTTCATATCATACATAGCACATGTTGAGTGTTATTCACTTCTATTCAGTGTAAAACTGTCTGATGAGCTGGATTTGCTAAACAGAGGCTTTAACCTAATGTGAATTCAATAGATGTTGGATATTTTGATGCAGCAGAACTGGAGCAGCCACCGTTATGGCTCCACACTCACGATCAGAGGGGACTGAACTGTGCGTACCTCTTTCTTCTGGACATTTATGACATTGCTGATTTATGACATTGCTGACGTTATTTTGTGGTGAATTCAGAGATTTAAAAAAACATCTTTATGACTGTCAACAAAAGAAATGTTAACTTCTCACCAGCAGCTACTGAGAGGGAGAGAGAGAGAGAGAGAGAGAGAGAGAGAGGGAGGGAGGGAGGGGAGCAGAGGGGAGGGGCTCCTCTGATGAATGAGGAGAACGACGGCTATTTGGAGCCACTTGACTCCTTCTCTCCCTGCTCCCATGCAGCTGTCAACGACAACTGCTCTTCAACTCACTGAACACACAAACACGTGTGTGTGCGAGGGCACACACACACACACACACACACACACACACACACACACACACGTCTTTATATTGTGTTGTGGACTATGATCTCTGAGTTCTTTGTGAGTGCCACCACTTCCACTGGAGCAAGAAGGGTGCAAAAAAAAAGGGGAGTAGAGACGGAGAATTGCATTGCAAATTTATGAAAACAAAAAGTAAAAAATTGTCTATTTTCACTGCTGTAGTTGTGAGGACTGACCTCTGATTTGGTTCTTTTATTTATTTAACTTTCTCCCATTTAAGTTTGTATTTCAGAGTACCCAAACATAACACATTATGATGCCAGCCTTTAGACGGGCCTTTTTCTTTGTGGCCCTTCCTCTTTCCAAACCGTCTGGCTACATAGAAATAAAGCCACTAAATATTGGCTGTAGTAATATCTGATCTGTCAGATTATATCAAGGCATTTAATTTGAATTCTTGGAAAAAATGCTCTATAAAAACCAGAGTATATTTGTGAAGTTTTTTGATGAACTCTTCTTGAAAAATTGAATGAACATTCAAAGAGGCAGAAATGTTATTTGTTTTTGTTGTCATAGTTAGATTTGGTTCAGTCAGAACTTAGTTTTGCTCACTACATCTTAGCCTTTCTTACCCTCATGTACATAAACTATGGTTTATATAAACTTATTCTTAAAACATAAACTTGTGAAATGATCCCATATCATATCAGTATCGGCCATGAGAAGCAAGTGGTTGGTTATTGGCTGATAAAATCCATATCCATCCTTAACTATTATCTCTTCTAAATGTAGATAGATCAAGCAACGTCAGTTAGAGCGATGGTTTTCAAGTTGGACCACCAGGGGGCGTCACAGACGGCTCACCAAAAAGCTAAAAACATAATCAGAAAAATGATTTATTCTAATAATTATTATGTGCATTATCATAAAATATCATTTTTGTAATATATAACACACATGCCCATCTGTCTACTTGCCGGTCAGAACATCCTTACTGTCTCTAAGGGGACATCATCCAAACCAGATACTTCATTAGGACCAAAGACACACGTCCTTGGTTTTCCTTTGCATGGACTTGCCATAATGTCCTCACAAGTAACAGCGTCCTCGCAGCGAAGGCGTTCTGTCATGGGTTGGTCCTCACATGTATATAAAGACAAACATATACATGCCGTCTCACTGTGCAGAGTTCAGGCCAGGCCTGAGAAGTTCATAAAGGGAGCATTTAGTGTTAGCTGGATCCCGCCTTACTGGGACAACTGGTGTGATATAGTGAAGGGAACTGTGGAAACAACTGTCAAAAAATGACATGAGTGTATGTGTGTATGTGCAGGCATGTATCCATTTTTATATTTAATGAGGACCAACTTTTCCAATCCGCATGAAAAGATGAAGAAAAGCCATCATTTCATTGTTTATTCTACTTTAAGTGGCTCTTAATTTTTTATGACTTGGATAAGAATTGGGATTAGGTTTAGGTTAGTATAAGATTAGTGTTCAATAATCATTTTGAATACTTTTAACAAAAGACCGGGTGTAGCTTCTGTCTCTATGCCTTTGTGCCACTGTTAACCAGAAATACATGAAAGACAAAGGCATTTTCTGACATGTTCCTTAATTGATTTGTGTCCATGTTTTATATCACAGAAGAGTAATTATTTTATGGACATGCATGCAGATCAATGTTAAGTGCCTAGTCTGACACTTCACATTATGTTCAAATTGAAAGGTCAGCACTGTCATTATGGTTTGCTGATGGATTAAGTTAAATTCTATTAAAAAGCACCACTGGAATGTAAGCCAACATGTTAAAAATGGTGGTGAGGCTGAGGAATAAAATACACTTTCTGCAGTAAAGCTGAATAGCTGATTGGAGGCCTGCCCCTAAAAATTATTTTCTCAGTTAATCAGTTGGTTATTTGGTTCAGATAATCATGAAAAATGTCACTGTTGAAGTTGGAATCAGAAATTTTGACTTGAGCAGTCATACTCATAAAGGTGCACTGCAGACTTTATAAAGTGACAATAAGAGGATCTATGCTTAAGAATTTTAATTTAAAACATTCAAAAATTAACCCTCTATGGTACCATGTTGCCCTCAGGCAACAAACCCATTTTTGCCCTGTCACATCTCCACAATGCATCCCTTTAAATGATGCGATACTTTAAAAAAGAGGTAAAACCATAGGGAACCATTAACAATGCTTTAAGTTGTCACATGACCTCCAGGAAGCGATTTTGAAACCCTTCTTGGCGGGCTTTTTCTAAGGAGACAGCTCTGCTATCTTGCTGCAAAAAAAAAGACTCTCAAAAAGTTATTTTTTGTCCCTTTTCCACCTGGAAAAAAATGTCTTCACACTAATAGGTGAGTAAACTTTAAGTTTTGATAGTTTCATGCAACTTATTTACTAATTTAATAGTGGATACTTGTTAAAATGCAGCTGTTGCCCTGAGGCAACAACGTGCCATCATGGAAAGTTGCAATGTTGCCTGCAACAGTGAACCATTATGGAATCACTATAGCAAACACAACACTGACCACTGGCCTATTTGGGTGGAGAAAAAGGGCAGATGCAGATACCCTGGATGTAAGGGTAGAGTGAAATCACAGTGCACAAAATGTGTCACCTGCCTGTGCTTCACTCCTGAAAAAAACTGCTTCATGGAGTTCCATAAGCACTGAGCAGCAACACCACAAGTGATGGCAACACATGTCAGGAAAGACACAGGGGACTGACACAAAACATGCACTGAAATGAAGCAGTGATGATCAAACACTGGAATTTGTTGTTTTTGTTTTTCAAATGGTTATGGTAATGGTTATCTTTGTTGATTTAAGTAGTTTAAAGTTTTATACTTTACACATTTATTTCAATGAGTATTCCTAAATACATACATACATACATATGAGCATACATACATATGAGCATATATACATACATACATATGACCATACATACATACATACATACATACATACATACATACATATGAGAATACATACATACATATGACCATGCATACATACATATGAGCATACATACATACATATGAGCATACATACATACATACATATATATGACCATACATACATACATACATATATACATATATATATAAATTCTTTTTATAATTCTTTTCCATTTAAAATTTAAAATGAATTGTGACTTCTTGATGTTATTGAATATTTTTGCATATGTTTATGAAATAAACAATGTTCAAATTGGAAAAGGAACGTTCTTTTTCACTTATGCACCATTATGGTACAATGTTGCCTACAGGCAACGAACCCCAAAAACTTCCAAAAATAAAAATAAAAATAAAAATAAAATTTCTTCAGATTATCTTTATTTAGTCTATTTTGAGACATAAAAACACATTTCCCTCACTGGCATCATAATGTGTACCATAGAGGGATATGACCATACATACATACATACATACATACATACATACATACATATGACCATACATACATACATACATATGACCATACATGCATACATACATACATACATATGAGCATACATACATACATACGTACATAAATTCATACATATGGCCAAACATATGACCATGCATACAAACATACATACATATGACCATACTTACATACATACATACATACATACATATGACCATACATACATATGACCATGCATACATACATACATACATACATACATACATACATACTTATGACCATACATGCATACATATGACCATACATACATACACACATACATACATACATATGGTCATACATATGACCATGCATACATACATACATACATACATACATACATACATATGAGCATACATGCATACATACATACATACATATGACCATGCATACATATGGTCATACATATGACCATGCATACATACATACATACATACATATGACCATACATACATATGAGCATATATACATACATACATACATATGAACATACATACATACATATGAGAATACATACTTACATATGACCATGCATACATACATATGACCATACATACATACATACATACATACATATATATATATATATATATATATATATATATATATATATATATATATATATATATATATATATAAAATCTTTTAATATTTTTTTTAATTTCAAATTTAAAATGAATTGTGACTTCTTGATGTTATTGAAGATTTTTGCATATGTTTATGAAATAAACAATGTTCAAATTGGAAAAGGAACATTCTTTTTCACTTACGCACCATTATGGTACAATGTTGCCTACAGGCAACGAACCCCAAAAACTTCCAAAAATGAAAATAAAAATAAAATTTCTTCAGATTATGTTTATTTAGTCTATTTTGAGACATAAAAACACATTTCCCTCACTGGCATCATAATGTGTACCATAGAGGGATATGACCATACATACATACATACATACATACATATGACCGCACATACATACATACACATACATACATACATACATACATACATATGACCATACATGCATACATACATACATACATATACATACATATGAGCATACATACATACATACATATGAGCCTACATACATACATACATACATACATATGAGCATACATACATACATACATACATATGAGCATACATACATACATACATATGAGCATACATACATACATACGTACATAAATTCATACATATGGCCAAACATATGACCATGCATACAAAAATACATACATATGACCATACTTACATACATACATACATACATACATATGACCATACATACATATGACCATGCATACATACATACATACATACATACATACATACTTATGACCATACATGCATACATATGACCATACATACATACACACATACATACATACATATGGTCATACATATGACCATGCATACATACATACATACATACATACATACATATGAGCATACATGCATACATACATACATACATATGACCATGCATATATACATACATACATATGACCATGCATACATACATACATACATATGAGCATATATACATACATACATACATACATACATACATACATACATACATACATATGAGAATACATACTTACATATGACCATGCATACATACATATGAGCATACATACATACATATGACCATACATACATACATACATACATATGACCATACATACATACATACATACATACATACATACATATGTATATATATATATATATATATATATATATATATATATATATATATATATAAAATCTTTTAATAATTTTTTTAATTTCAAATTTAAAATGAATTGTGACTTCTTGATGTTATTGAATATTTTTGCATATGTTTATGAAATAAACAATGTTCAAATTGGAAAAGGAACATTCTTTTTCACTTACGCACCATTATGGTACAATGTTGCCTACAGGGAACGAACCCCAAAAACTTCCAAAAATAAAAATAAAAATAAAATTTCTTCAGATTATGTTTATTTAGTCTATTTTGAGACATAAAAACACATTTCCCTCACTGGCATCATAATGTGTACCATAGAGGGATA